>NW_026263853.1:0-13957 GCF_000817695.3 Arachis duranensis
AGTATGTTTCTCATTGTGGTTCACCTTCATATTTTTCGTGGTCTATATCATGCGAGTTATAGCAGTCCTAGGGAATTTGTTCGGTGTCTCGGAGTTGTAATCTTCCTATTAATGATTGTGACAGCTTTTACAGGATACGTACCACCTTGGGGTCAGATGAGCTTTTGGGGAGCTACAGTAATTACAAGCTTAGCTAGCGCCATACCGGTAGTAGGAGATACCATAGTTACTTGGCTTTGGGGTGGTTTCTCCGTGGACAATGCCACCTTAAATCGTTTTTTTAGTCTTCATCATTTACTCCCCTTTATTTTAGTGGGCGCCAGTCTTCTTCATCTGGCCGCATTGCATCAATATGGATCAAATAATCCATTGGGTGTACATTCAGAGATGGATCAAATTTCTTTTTACCCTTATTTTTATGTAAAGGATCTAGTAGGTTGGGTAGCTTTTGCTATCTTTTTTTCCATTTGGATTTTTTATGCTCCTAATGTTTTGGGGCATCCCGACAATTATATACCTGCTAATCCGATGCCCACCCCGCCTCATATTGTGCCGGAATGGTATTTCCTACCGATCCATGCCATTCTTCGTAGTATACCTGACAAATCGGGAGGTGTAGCCGCAATAGCACCAGTTTTTATATGTCTGTTGGCTTTACCTTTTTTTAAAAGTATGTATGTGCGTAGTTCAAGTTTTCGCCCGATTCACCAAGGAATATTTTGGTTGCTTTTGGCGGATCGCTTACTACTAGGTTGGATCGGATGTCAACCAGTGGAGGCACCTTTTGTTACTATTGGACAAATTCCTCCTTTAGTTTTCTTCTTGTTCTTTGCCATAACGCCCATTCCGGGACGAGTTGGAAGAGGAATTCCTAATTCTTACACGGATGAGCCCTAGCCCTGTAAGCCCACACCTGATCAGTGAAAAATTATGACACCAATCATTTACGTATTACACCAAGAATGAATTGACAAGCGCATACCTTTTTTTGTTGGCTATTTTTATATAGCTTAGATAGGGCAAAGATTTTTGAAATAAAGGCGAAGAAGAATCATCGTGCTAATAGACTTACCGCTCATACAGCTCCCAGCCAACAAGCAGTTAGCCTTCTTTTCCAAGGAATTCCAATGTGGATGACTGGACATCAGCAATAACTGGAGCCGAGCTTTCACAAAAACATACGAACCCACCCTATCATTTAAGGGGTACTAAAATCAACGTGTCAATCATCAGAATAGTTTAGAACTCGAGATGGGATGAATACCCGTTGTTAGAGTTAGATTATCCGCGGCTCTTGGTCTTGGAGGTGTTACCGGCGCTATTGAATCTGGTCTGTCTGTAGTAACCAATTCCTTTCCTGGCTTCACTCTATGCCTTCCTGGTGGGTGACTGCTTTCTTTGCCTATCCACTGTTGGAGGAATAATAGCATTTGAAATGGAATCATCATAAGCTGCTATTTTTTCTCCGGCTATTGAGCCAAGTGGGACAGAATGAACTCTTACTGTTCTCGTAACCGGTGCCGAAAGCCGGAGCTGACTTTCACGAATCAAGCCCGGTAAGGTGAACTGAGGGTAGGGACCTCTTTCATTCGTAGCACGACATGACATAAGCTACTTCTGGACAGGCAATATCTTCTCTCTTTCCAATGGTCCTAGTTCAGTTAGCCATAGCATAGTGAATCCGGACACAGAGCAATAGCGGTTCAAAGACACATGGTATGAGCTAGCGGCGATACATAATGGAATAGAGGATAGCGCGTGAAGTACGGGAGTAGGGGACTTCTTTATTCTCATAATAAACAGGGCAAGAGCTACAGATGGCACGGGATAGTCGCTCTTTCCCCCGCCCCGTCAAAGCTTGATTTCCGGTGAAACTCCTGGCGTCAAGATCTGGCACGTTTCTCCCATGCTTTTCTTTGTTGGTAAACCCAACCAGCGATTGACAACAAAGAAGTCTTTCCTCTTGTTGGGGGGAGCAGAATTCTCACGATAGGAAAAAGAAAAATGAGGAACCAACGATTCTCTCTTCTTAAACAACCGATATCCTCCACACTTAATCAACATTTGATAGATTATCCAACCCCGAGCAATCTTAGTTATTGGTGGGGCTTCGGTTCGTTAGCTGGTATTTGTTTAGTCATTCAGATAGTGACTGGCGTTTTTTTAGCTATGCATTACACACCTCATGTGGATCTAGCTTTCAACAGCGTAGAACACGTTATGAGAGATGTTGAAGGGGGCTGGTTGCTCCGTTATATGCATGCTAATGGGGCAAGTATGTTTCTCATTGTGGTTCACCTTCATATTTTTCGTGGTCTATATCATGCGAGTTATAGCAGTCCTAGGGAATTTGTTCGGTGTCTCGGAGTTGTAATCTTCCTATTAATGATTGTGACAGCTTTTACAGGATACGTACCACCTTGGGGTCAGATGAGCTTTTGGGGAGCTACAGTAATTACAAGCTTAGCTAGCGCCATACCGGTAGTAGGAGATACCATAGTTACTTGGCTTTGGGGTGGTTTCTCCGTGGACAATGCCACCTTAAATCGTTTTTTTAGTCTTCATCATTTACTCCCCTTTATTTTAGTGGGCGCCAGTCTTCTTCATCTGGCCGCATTGCATCAATATGGATCAAATAATCCATTGGGTGTACATTCAGAGATGGATCAAATTTCTTTTTACCCTTATTTTTATGTAAAGGATCTAGTAGGTTGGGTAGCTTTTGCTATCTTTTTTTCCATTTGGATTTTTTATGCTCCTAATGTTTTGGGGCATCCCGACAATTATATACCTGCTAATCCGATGCCCACCCCGCCTCATATTGTGCCGGAATGGTATTTCCTACCGATCCATGCCATTCTTCGTAGTATACCTGACAAATCGGGAGGTGTAGCCGCAATAGCACCAGTTTTTATATGTCTGTTGGCTTTACCTTTTTTTAAAAGTATGTATGTGCGTAGTTCAAGTTTTCGCCCGATTCACCAAGGAATATTTTGGTTGCTTTTGGCGGATCGCTTACTACTAGGTTGGATCGGATGTCAACCAGTGGAGGCACCTTTTGTTACTATTGGACAAATTCCTCCTTTAGTTTTCTTCTTGTTCTTTGCCATAACGCCCATTCCGGGACGAGTTGGAAGAGGAATTCCTAATTCTTACACGGATGAGCCCTAGCCCTGTAAGCCCACACCTGATCAGTGAAAAATTATGACACCAATCATTTACGTATTACACCAAGAATGAATTGACAAGCGCATACCTTTTTTTGTTGGCTATTTTTATATAGCTTAGATAGGGCAAAGATTTTTGAAATAAAGGCGAAGAAGAATCATCGTGCTAATAGACTTACCGCTCATACAGCTCCCAGCCAACAAGCAGTTAGCCTTCTTTTCCAAGGAATTCCAATGTGGATGACTGGACATCAGCAATAACTGGAGCCGAGCTTTCACAAAAACATACGAACCCACCCTATCATTTAAGGGGTACTAAAATCAACGTGTCAATCATCAGAATAGTTTAGAACTCGAGATGGGATGAATACCCGTTGTTAGAGTTAGATTATCCGCGGCTCTTGGTCTTGGAGGTGTTACCGGCGCTATTGAATCTGGTCTGTCTGTAGTAACCAATTCCTTTCCTGGCTTCACTCTATGCCTTCCTGGTGGGTGACTGCTTTCTTTGCCTATCCACTGTTGGAGGAATAATAGCATTTGAAATGGAATCATCATAAGCTGCTATTTTTTCTCCGGCTATTGAGCCAAGTGGGACAGAATGAACTCTTACTGTTCTCGTAACCGGTGCCGAAAGCCGGAGCTGACTTTCACGAATCAAGCCCGGTAAGGTGAACTGAGGGTAGGGACCTCTTTCATTCGTAGCACGACATGACATAAGCTACTTCTGGACAGGCAATATCTTCTCTCTTTCCAATGGTCCTAGTTCAGTTAGCCATAGCATAGTGAATCCGGACACAGAGCAATAGCGGTTCAAAGACACATGGTATGAGCTAGCGGCGATACATAATGGAATAGAGGATAGCGCGTGAAGTACGGGAGTAGGGGACTTCTTTATTCTCATAATAAACAGGGCAAGAGCTACAGATGGCACGGGATAGTCGCTCTTTCAGATAATGCGATAGCGCCTTGATCGAGCCACGAGGCGAAGGTTAGCACGGTTGAGTACACTTATTCCAGCTAACGGCAAAACCATAGAATAGTCATAGTAGTAGGCCTTGAGTCTATAGGCTACCTCTCCCTCGGCAGCTAGGCATAGTTCAAATAGGCATATCTAAGATAGGCCTTCTTCTCTTCTGGCAATATCAACATGGCATCTCAGGCAGGCTGTCACTTCTTTCGGATGCAAGATGAGATGGCAGTTTGGTAAATCAATGATGAGGGATAGCGCAATAAGTAGCCTTAGCGCATAGCGCATCCGACAGCCAGCCCTACCCTGGTAGTGGAAGTGGATGAAACGTCAGGAGGCAGTGAAGAAAGCACTAGAGGTAGGCTGCTCTATACCTTATTTCTAAATATGTGATTTTTCGCTCTTAGCGGATAGGATGCTTTCGATTCCTTAGCAGAGCTAATTCGATCTTCTCCTTTCTCTGGGTACGGTACAAAGAAGACCAAATGGATAGAAGAATCCTCAGACCCAATCGACACAGTACCGAGCCAGAGCAGTCTAAGACGGGACAAGAGACTCTTTGTTCACAGCTTCACATCCTCATCTTTTTGAAAAAGCAAGCTCAAAGCTTAAAGGCTAAGATCACATAACTACTGTAAAGCGAAAGGCGAAAGAAGTGGCTTAGCTTAACCTCTTCATAGACACATGGGCGATCCAAGGATTTAGGTTCAAATCAAATCCATCTCCCCACAGTTATAAAGATAGGCTTCGGATTCGTTCAAAGAGAAAGAGTAGTACTTGCTATTTTTTTCTCCCTCTCGCCCCTATTCGATAAGGCAAGCTGCTAGTCGAACTAGAGCCTTATTACCGTTCCTGACCCAATCCAACTCGGATCAGTTGGCAAATCGAACCCTAAAACCAAAGGGGGGTACTTTACTAAAAAAAGGATCCCTAAAATCATACTTGATAAGGCCGAACCGGACCAGAATCTTTTAAGCTTTTACTACGCTATGGGCAAACTTACTCTAGGTACACAGAAAGACCAAGCTAAGCCAATCTCACGCCGAAACAGGGAAATTCTAGCCCTTGAAAGCAGCCCACTTCGTCCCTCTATCCCGGAGTTACCTTAGCTTAAGGAGCTCATCTAACTAAAATCAATTCCACGATTCAATCTTTCTTGTGAAACGTTCATATTAACATCTTAAGGGGGATGCGAGTAAGAAGTTCTTTCCTTCTCTTCTAGTATAGGCCGCAGGGATCACTTCACTTGGCTTACTTCGTACTGAATGCCCTACTTACTGAGGTCCCGCCCCGAGAGAACTCGCGATGAGCTCTTAGTGATTAGTCAGAACCGGGTCCAGCTAGTCTTTTCAGATCCTGCCTGCAAAAAAAGGGTCTAGTAAGCGCGGATTCCCTAGAAAAAAGAATATCATAGAAAGCTTTTCTCTTTAGGGGCGGGCATAGAACAGAGCTAGACTTCACAAAGGCGTTCCATCGATCCAATCCCTACTTCTTTTGGTCTCAAAATTACAGAAGAGGGAAAGATCTGAGGATAGGATTCTAGTTCTCCCCAAGGGAAATCCAGCCTTTGAAACTAGTTCAAATCGAACTCAATGGTTACACAAAGTGTTCACCAGAAAGCGCTCAAGAGAGAGAGAGTAAAGGAACTTACGGAGGAAGGTTTTTTCGTAGCCTTTGACTTAACTGTTGGATCATCAGATCACTTGATATTACTGCCCGGAACGAAAGTAGGAAAAAGGCAAGATCAAAGTTCTTCCTTGAGGCCGGCTCAGCTAACCGATATGATGCCGAATTCCCGGCTCGCTTTTCTTTCGCGCCTTCTGTTAGGTGGGCAGCGCTACCCCCCTTTGTTTGCGTTGTCCTGCTTTCGCGGTAGAAGCAGGAACCGCCTTCAATGACAAGCGAAGCATACTTTCTTCATATGCGATTTATCTCTTTTAGAATCTTCTCCTTGTTTCAAAGAGGGCCCTGATGCCCCTAAAGATTGAACTATACCGCTAGGGGGCGAAACCAGGATACCTCGACGATACTTTTAGATAATAGAATAGCAGATAGGGGGAGTGTATCGCGGAATCATCCAGTGGTGACCAACCAAAAGAAGTTGCGTTGATTATTCAATGATAAGATCATGGCACGAAAATACTTAAGGATTGGGGTAACCAGGCCGGGCGGCAGACACTTCAATGAAAGAGCTCCTTTGTTTGGAATCTTCCTTGAGAAAAGAGAATGAAATAGCATCCTTCCCTACCCCATCAGATAGGATAAAGGGCCTCTTTTCAAAGAATAAATTCCTTTTCTTATGCTTAAGCCTATGTACTTTTTTTTCAGTAGAATCTGCTGCCCTAGATTCATCGTCTAACCTTCTTTCTTCAAACTCTATACCTATTGTGTGATAGGGCCAAGAGTCCTCCGCCTTCAGCAGCTCTGTTATTTAGTTAGAATACGCTTACTAAATCCCACTTTTGATGAGCAGAAGTCGCGCTCAATTCGATTCGTATTTTACTACTAGGTGATATGTATGAATATCCTCAGATTCGTGCAAACTCCGATCGAAGACAGAAATCTGCCATTGCCGGAGACCCGCGTTCGAAGTGGGGAGTCGCTTCGGGCCAGCCAGCAGGGGCAACTTATCAGAAAAGACTTGCTCCAACTCCTTAACAAGCGAAGGAAATAAAGAAGCACGAGGGCGGGTTCTCTTTGAAGAGAAGGGGTCAAAATCTTCCCAATCAAATCCATGGCCCATCCCCGAAATGGACAAGGCTTTACTATGGGATTCAGAGGTATAGCTGATCCTGCATGATGACCCCTGCCTCCTCCTTACTTGGTTCAGATATAGATCCTATTTAGCTAAAAGCGCTGGCATTGGAATTCGCCTATTATAGACTCGTTGTGATATTGCAATTAAGGAAAGAAATCTAGTTTTCAAGGAGTGGGGGCTTTGGTAAAAGATTGAGTCTAACAGGTATTTATTCAGTTGCCACGTATGGGGCCTTTAGCTCAGTAAGGCCTACAGCTTCACCAAAGCAAATCGAACATTTCTAGCAGGAATAGAGAGACCTGAGTCGGTAAAACAAGGAAGAAACCTATGTAGTGGGTTCGACTCCCACAGGAGCGAAGGAGGATTTGTCAAGGCCATCCTTTGCTAGTTCATTCATTCCCTGCTGTCTCTTAAATATATATAAGATGTAAACTCTTCTTTCAACTCGGAGTAAAGCCCTTCTCTTTCTTTAGGAGCATAAGAAGATGAATCCGAAAAGAAGAAGCTATTTCGGAATAAGATCAGCTATTTCACCTGTTGTCGTAATTGCTAGTAGTAGTTGGTAAAGGTAGAAGGATGGTCAAGGTGCGTAGCCTAGGATTTGAAAGAAAAGGTAATCCTCTGCTAATATCTTTTCTAATAGAAAAAAAAAAAAACAACATTGTGCTCTTGCTTGCTACAATCTTTGACTCTACCTATACCTAGTGAGTTGCCTGCCTACCCGAAGTTCTCCTCTTCTTCTTATTAAGAGCTACAAAGTGCTTTTTCGATTCCCCGACATCTACTAATTTCTTCTTCAATCGATGCCAATTCGGCTATTTACTGATCGCCTATCGCCTTTTGCCTGTAAGTGAATGAGGAATGATTTAACTTCGAAGTCGTAGAGCGCGGGGCTGGAAGCTCAAGCTCACCTTTCATTAGCTGGGGAACATACCGGATTCTTAGTCTGAGAATTCAATATCTCATACACCAGGGCTATACTTTGAATCACTAACTTACAGGTTTGCTTAATAGAACGACAGGCTTACTACAGCTAGAACCAGTGGACTGAAATGATTCTGATTCTTCCTTACGAGATATCCCCGGGGATTAAGAACCTCTATCAAATAGGGGGCCAGCTTTCTATCACTTTATTACTTGGGACTTCCTGACTCATCACCTTCCTCTAGTGCTCAAAGTCCTACTGGATTGGATGGCTTTGCTTGCTTGCACGAGGGCGGCTATAGGCTTGCGGATCATTCAATAGGAGTCAAGTGAAATAGCCGACATCTCTGTATGAAAGAAACCTAACCCGCCATTTTACAGTAAGTAGAGTTACATCGATTTCAGGAAGTGTGCCTGTGGGCCAACAATTGACAACTGAATTCTTATTGCCCCCTCCTATTCATTGTTTTGATTTGTTTTCAATTACCTTCGCCGCGTGCCACGGAATGGAAGGGGGGTCGATCTGCCAACACTCCTTTCGATAAGTTCCCGCTCGAAGCTCTACCAACTCGGATGCTTTGAAAACAACTCGTTTCGTAAAGCTCCAGCTTTCAACTACCTTTTTCTGGAAAAACGATGATGATTGACCCCCTCGCCGCTGTTGGAGTAAAGGCATGCCCTGGGCCAGCCCTCTCACCAACCTCAAATACAAGACTGAGACTTGCCCTACTTCGATCGCTTGTAAATAATAAACTTGAAGCGCAAAAGAACGTATACTCTAGTCCAGTCCGAGGAGCCCTGTCGATGGAAAGGGGAAAGGAATTGGCGATCACTGGCTCTTGCCAATTGTGGGAGAAGGGCTCGAACCCCTGACTCCTACCCCTACTCAGTTGAATCTTGTAAATAATAAACTTGAAGTAAAGGGCATAGCCTGAAAGGCGAGTTATAAGTTTGCTCTTACTCTTATCCGGGATTCGCTTCCAACTCTGATAGTTATGGGGGAAGTAGTCCTTCAATCAAATCCAGCTTGGAGGCGGAAAGTCTTCACTTTTACAGAAAGGAAGGAAATCTCAGTGTCAGCCTCATTTCCTCTTAGAGCGATAGGATTCCTTTTTGCTTCTGGAAGACAGCAAGACACACATGGGCTGGATTAGCACAACTATTGGGATACCTTCACGGGCAAGGCTCCAACCTCAAAGCCTGTGCCCTACTTGCTTCCTCTTTAGTGAAGGCGGAGTCGTCCCATTAACTCCATTTACTTTTTAGCTCTCCCCCGCCCTTACTCTGATTCTTATCGCACGAACTCAACTCCCCGGCATTCTTTGGAGCAAGTCTTGGAGGAAGGGCTGCTAACATTGATGCCAACCCAAGATAGGGCCTAGAACTTTCTCTGGATTTGCCGTCTCCGTAAGCAATGGAGAATGGAGGGGAGGACTTTTTATTACTGCTAGAGTAGAGCGGTATCCTTTTTTAATCCCAGATACTGCATTCTAGATCGAAGCTTCTGCCAAATAAATTTTGGATCACTAGCTCAAAACTCTATAGACGATTAGGAGAAAACATCCTAGTAAGCGACAACATCCCCTTCAGTGGTAACCACCGATGCCGCGGAGGAGTATGATGTTAGTCTTGAATTGTCTTCTAAAACTGAGCCAGTTCGTTCATGTAAAGGGCCAAAAATTATGTCCCGGAATCAGAGGTTGTAGCCCTTTTTGGTCGAGGTAGCACAGGAGACCCAATAGAGTGCCCACCGGCAAGGAATCAATATCTGTCTCCGATCTTCTTCTCCAATCATCTGGTTATGGTGGCGCAAAGTTCTCTATCGCTTACTTTTATTCTGTTAGAGTCTAGTATAATGCTGCTTAACTGGATTGCTGATATGATACCACTTATGCCACCTACTCAGTATCTGATATCGCTCCTGCCGCGGAATTCGATGTTGTAGAGGAATTTTTTGTCCCCCAGTTGACCGAAAATGCCTGGGGACTAGGGGCTTTTCACTTCTTTTCCGGGATATGCACAGAAGCCTTTGTGTCATTCTCCATTCGATTTGACAGTGATTGACATGATCCTCACTTCTCTTATGATATTTGCTTATTTCTGTCTTTACATAAGAGAGAGAAGTGTTTGCTGGGCCTGCCCATGTGTGTCTTGTTTCGTGTGTTTTTTTTTTGGGATTGGGAAAGTGTTCAGTGCGAACCTTTCTTCTAAGGCGGATCCAAGCTTCGCCTTTACTCTTGACCAGCTACCGGCAGAGAAAAAGCTTGCTAGACAGGTACCGAAAGGGCGAGTTCTAGGTCAATGTCGGATTACGGGAAAGGCTCACCCCCTTTTAGTTGTGTCCGCATACAGGCGTCGATAGAGTAGCAGCCTCGTCCTGGTCCAGCGAGGGTATCTTCTCCTCTGTTCTTGGCCTTTTTTACATGAAAAATGGCATGTAACTGAAAGAGGGTGCTTGACCGCATCTTGGGAGAACTGGCCCTTTGTGGATCTAGCTTTCTTGCCCTGCCTGTCTGCTTGCTTACACAGTGCGGCGGAATCGTTTGCTTCTGGCATTCCTTCCCGCCCTGATGGCCCTGGAAGCTGGGGGTAAAGGGGTTTTCCTTCCATAACCGGCCATTCCCCTGTTTTCCATCTTTTGGTTTTTTTGGCTACGGGATGAGCTAAGAACCTTGCATATAAGGTGCTGTGGGCCTATCGCCCTCGCGGAGTTCCCCGCAGCCGCTCGTCATACCCACAAGAGAACGAGTAGGACGACAGAACTTACTTCAAGAGTGTCATATCCTTTTTTCAGCTCTTCTTAAATTAGAAACCGGTGCATTTCTTCTGCCTTTCTACTGATTTGATTATATAGTTTCAAAATAGTCTAAAAGATTGTCTATTCGATGTCTGTAATCAATCAAAATAATTTTGCTTTTGTAAACTATTAAGGCGATGCGATCACGCATTTCCTGTTTTGACATCCCTGCGACTCCGTGACTTGACTCTGCGACTTCTCGATTTATATGTTCTTTCTGCCCTACGAGCTTTTCCGTCAAGGGATTACTGAATATCTGCTATTAATTGAACTGACTCGTTTAAGGCCTACCCCCCGACATTAAATAGGGTTAAGAAAGAAAGTTTTCTCGCCCTAAAAGTTCTAAGGCCTTATATGCTATTTGCCTGCTTCCTTCATCTTTCCTTGGACGAAAGAATACCCCAAATAAGGTCACTTAAATATATATATTAATATATTCTCCTACAAAGGGGGTGCACTCTCAAAAACCCCCTCAGTATCGCCCTTGATAGACGGGTAACGAAGGCAAAGATTCATGACGGATATAGTGTTAGTGTGTATTGAGAGTGTTGATTACTAAAGAGGTATATATTAGTAGGTATGAGTCTTCTACGACTACTGCTATAGAGGTGGCGGAGTATTTTGACTTTCAGCTCAGTGAAGTGAAAAAAGAAGCAAGGAGGAGAGTTAAGTACGAAAGGAAGACTGTCTTCTCCTTCTTTCCTTAGTCAGTAGTTACTACTAAGACTGAGCCTTAAACGGGATAGGGCGCACTAGTGCGAAAGCCGGTACTTTAGAGAAAGGCTAACTCGCATCCGTTTGATTGCTGGGGCACGCAACGGAACTAAGATGGATTTTAGTAACTCTCTGTGTTACCCACCTGCTTCAGGAACAGATGATTCAGCAGCTTATTTATCTTCTGTAAGCTTCGGTACGGAGTTAATGATTCAATCAACTATTTTATTATAGCAGCCCCATCACCCACTAGAAGAGAGTTTATACCTGAGTTGGTAGTACCACTCGAATCAACATTCTCAGGTGTGTGTGTCACATGGTGGGTTGCACCAGTGTCTAAGTACGTACCAGCCCTGGAAGCTGGGGGTAAAGGGGTTTTCCTTCCATAACCGGCCATTCCCCTGTTTTCCATCTTTTGGTTTTTTTGGCTACGGGATGAGCTAAGAACCTTGCATATAAGGTGCTGTGGGCCTATCGCCCTCGCGGAGTTCCCCGCAGCCGCTCGTCATACCCACAAGAGAACGAGTAGGACGACAGAACTTACTTCAAGAGTGTCATATCCTTTTTTCAGCTCTTCTTAAATTAGAAACCGGTGCATTTCTTCTGCCTTTCTACTGATTTGATTATATAGTTTCAAAATAGTCTAAAAGATTGTCTATTCGATGTCTGTAATCAATCAAAATAATTTTGCTTTTGTAAACTATTAAGGCGATGCGATCACGCATTTCCTGTTTTGACATCCCTGCGACTCCGTGACTTGACTCTGCGACTTCTCGATTTATATGTTCTTTCTGCCCTACGAGCTTTTCCGTCAAGGGATTACTGAATATCTGCTATTAATTGAACTGACTCGTTTAAGGCCTACCCCCCGACATTAAATAGGGTTAAGAAAGAAAGTTTTCTCGCCCTAAAAGTTCTAAGGCCTTATATGCTATTTGCCTGCTTCCTTCATCTTTCCTTGGACGAAAGAATACCCCAAATAAGGTCACTTAAATATATATATTAATATATTCTCCTACAAAGGGGGTGCACTCTCAAAAACCCCCTCAGTATCGCCCTTGATAGACGGGTAACGAAGGCAAAGATTCATGACGGATATAGTGTTAGTGTGTATTGAGAGTGTTGATTACTAAAGAGGTATATATTAGTAGGTATGAGTCTTCTACGACTACTGCTATAGAGGTGGCGGAGTATTTTGACTTTCAGCTCAGTGAAGTGAAAAAAGAAGCAAGGAGGAGAGTTAAGTACGAAAGGAAGACTGTCTTCTCCTTCTTTCCTTAGTCAGTAGTTACTACTAAGACTGAGCCTTAAACGGGATAGGGCGCACTAGTGCGAAAGCCGGTACTTTAGAGAAAGGCTAACTCGCATCCGTTTGATTGCTGGGGCACGCAACGGAACTAAGATGGATTTTAGTAACTCTCTGTGTTACCCACCTGCTTCAGGAACAGATGATTCAGCAGCTTATTTATCTTCTGTAAGCTTCGGTACGGAGTTAATGATTCAATCAACTATTTTATTATAGCAGCCCCATCACCCACTAGAAGAGAGTTTATACCTGAGTTGGTAGTACCACTCGAATCAACATTCTCAGGTGTGTGTGTCACATGGTGGGTTGCACCAGTGTCTAAGTACGTACCATGCTGGGTCAGTAGCACTTTCTGGAGTGACTAGATAGGCTGAAGCTGAACCATTGTGGTTGTCATTCTTGCGGGGACCTTTTTTGTTCTTATCATATCGGTGATAGCACTGAAGCACTTCATGGCCATATTTCTCACATAAGTGGCATAACTTGTCAGATTTTCGTCCACCATTACCCCTTAGACGAATAGGGCCTTTGCCTTAGCCAATTCTAGCCAAGCAAGAAAACGGATGCGCTCAAGCCAGCATAGCATCACTTACGAAATTTACCGCTGTTCGATCCTATGTATAAGGGGGGGGAGATCTACAATATACATTATATTAATTGAAATTATCTATCACTTTTTTTTTAATTAACATCAGTCGAATTGCGTAAGTGATCACTAAACCAAAGTCTACTCGTTATGGGCGAACGATAATAATAAAGAATCTTTCCCTGTGAATGAATATATCATGTGATAATAGTAAGGGAGGAATCGTTGGCACCGTAAAAAATTCTTTAATTAATTGATTAGCGGATATCAATTAATACGTGAAGTGATTGAATATTACAGCACCCCATAATCTTCTCTGATAAAAGAATATGATAAGCAGCAATCAAACCATTAGGCAGCAAGACAAGAGAACGGAATAGCTATGCACCGGCTTTCGTCCCAACCAACGCGTAACCTTTCCCCAACCTTCTCTGCAGACGACCTTCCGAACCCTTCTCAATTCGTTGCTTGTTTCCGTTCCAAACCAAACCCAGCAAGAAACCGAGCAATCCTCGCTCCTGCGTTAACGGCTATAGGCTTTGCGGCAACCCCTTTTTGGGTTTACCCTATAGAGCTTGCCTTATCGAATAGGGGCGAGTACCATACTACACGAGCTCATAAATTGGCCTCTCGCTGCTTTGTTTGCTCTTCGCGGAAGCTACTCGCCCCTATTCGATAAGTAAAGGAGAGGGCTTAACGCTCCTCTCTGGCCGGTGCTTCTTTCTTCCTCTTCCTGCT
>NW_026263853.1:18445-18741 GCF_000817695.3 Arachis duranensis
ATCGGTAGTAGTATATGAGCACTATATCCATGGAGCATATTTCAATATCAGTCTCATCTATGACGGTATCTATTCTATGATTGAGAAGCTGACAGGCCCAATGCGCTCTACAACGGGCCTTGCGAGGTCGTAGCAGCCGGTAACCTCGGATCCGTGTAAGATAAAGAACAAAACCGGATTGGATGGAGGAAGATAAGTTATGGAGAGTGTGAACTGATAGAAAGTGTTCTGTGAATGAATATATCATGTGATAATAGTAAGGGAGGAATCGTTGGCACCGTAAAAAATTCTTTAAT
>NW_026263854.1:0-973 GCF_000817695.3 Arachis duranensis
TGGGTATCCAATTTGCGTGCCAAGGCTTGGAAGCATCAGGATGCTGCCCTGCCCTTGGGGAGAGCAGGGCAGTGGTGTCATAGTGTGCCTTTTGTCCGTGTCAAGTGCTGCGCTCCTTACTCCCCTTAGGTGCTTGGTTCGAAACCCATGGGTGGCACTTGGAGTTTGATTTTTTCTTGGATTTTTTTCAAGAAGAGCACGACATTGCCCTGCTCTCCAAGAGGGCAGAGCAGAATAATGAGTGCTACTTTGCTTTGGAGTGAGGCTCCAGCTTCGAACCTTGGTGGAAGCACTTTGGTTTATTTTCGCTTATTTTTGGCCCTTAAAAATGCCTTTCACTCATGCCTTAATTTTACGCCCAATATAAATTGCTATATATCGTTGGAAAGCTCTAAATGTTAGCTTTCTAACGCAACTGGAAGCACATCAATCGGACGTCTGTAGCTCAAGTTATAACCCTTTGAAGTAGGCATGGTCATGTTGTGAGCGGCCAGATTTTAACTTAGCGAAAATTTGCTCCAACCTCACTTTGTTTCATCATGATTCTGCCCTGCCCTTGGCAAGAGCAGGGCAGTGTGTGTGCTGGTTGCTTTCTTCTTTAATTTGGTCATGGGCCACGATTTTAAAAGCGTGGCCTAAGGCTCCAAAGTGTGCCCCAACTTCAAAGTGTGCCCCAAAGCTCTTTTTTCTCCTTTTTAGCTTATTTTGTGCTTCTTTTCTTCTTTTTCTTCTTATTTCCTACAAGATTTATAAATTTAAAAGATCAAGGAAATATACCATTTAATCACAAAAGCATTCAATATTTAAGCACAATTCATCAATTTCTTGTATGAAAAAACATAGAAAAATAGGTATATGATGATATGTCATCACAACACCAAACTTAAACCTTGCTTGTCCCCAAGCAAGAAAAGAATCATGCAATAAAGATTGACAACCCAAGGTAAGAAGAATAGCAACTCAATGTTCATGG
>NW_026263854.1:1465-2228 GCF_000817695.3 Arachis duranensis
ACATGCTAAATTCTTCTTTAATTCCTTGTTTGTTTATGATCATGATACTTTACTGCTTTAAGCTTTACAAAACTCAAGTTGGTAGTCATAATGCATGGCAACATGTTACAAATCAATATTCAAGCTATGCTTATTCATACTACACATGCATACAGAGAAGATGAAGACAATCATGCAATTTAAGTGCTGGAAACAAATGAGAAGAAAAGGAGCTCTACAACCTTGTAGTTCATCTTCATTACTGTTGTCCTTTTTCTCCAATTCTTTCTTTCCCTTGCCAAACTCAGAATGCTTGCTCATCCTCAAGCAACAATTAGAACAATGGCTATGGGGCTAAGATGGATCATAAATGTCTTACACAATGAAAAGTTAGTAGTACATGTGTTCTGAGCAAGCAAAATTAAAGATAATAATCAAGGCACAAGAGACAGAGACATTGTGATTGCAAACTTAAGAAGGTGAGCACAATACATGGCATAAAAGATAAGTGGCACACCAAACTTAGTGTGACACTTTCACTTGGAATCAATGCAAGTATCCAGTAAAGATTTGAAGCAAATTGTGTTGCATAGCAACACCAAACTTAGAATGCAATCCTATGTCCACTTATTTGAATTAAAACCAAGCAAATGAAACTGTTATTTATTAATTACAATCACCAAGCTAAGAATCTGTCATTAGTAAAGCTCTCTTGGTAATGTATTAACAAACACAGTAAATAAGCAAACTAAAATGAAAGCATTAAAAACAAAGAATTAACTAA
>NW_026263854.1:3946-8504 GCF_000817695.3 Arachis duranensis
CTCGGGAGGCTCCGTCCGACTTGTGCTCGCGTGTGAATGGGGGGTGGTACCTGCAAAGACACTCCGATGCCTAAGTTAGCAAGAGTGAAGCAGGTCTTAGAGAGTATTGGACTTAGAGATACCTGAGGGGTGTCAGTGTATTTATAGTGGTGAGCCAATAACCACCGTTGGTGTAGTGCCGTATCTTTAGGGTGGTAACCGTCCCTATTATCTTGGGGAGGTTAAGATATGGCTTTATGAGGCGGTTAGAGAGATTTTAGGGGCGGTTACTCATTTGAATGAGTGTTTATCTGCCAGCTAATCTCACATCCGACCTCTTCAGACCAAGTCGTGGTTGACACCGACTTCTTGTGTGAAGGTCGGCACTTAGCAAGGCTCTAATCCTTTAGATTAGGCCTTTTAGTTTGGACCTGGGCCTTTGCATTGGGCCAGGGTATGAACAAAAAATTTTATAAAACAGCTACTATTGTAAGAATAATAGTACATAGTTAACAGAGCATGACTCACCTCAAAATTTTAGTGACCAAATTTAAGTTTTAATATTGTCTTTTATGATAGAACTTCTCCCGTACATTCATCAGTTACTTTACATAAAGAAACCACTTCCACGGTGAACGACAACATATTTTCTATCTTATTTTCATTTGTATTTCGGCAACAGTTGTAGAAAAATCATGTGTAACCTCTTCTTCAATTCTTTACTCTATTAATTTACCTTTTAATTTGTTTCATTTTTTTACTTCTATTTCTAATTCAAGATGCAATTCTCTGCATGAAATAATTATTATTAGAATAAAAAAAATAGTTATTATGACAAAAATAAAAAAATAGTAAATAGAAAATAATAGAAAAAATAGTTATTATAATAGAAATCAAAGTTGTCAATCATGCAATGGGACTATTTCAATTCGAAAAGAATAAAAGAAAATTCAAATCTAAATTTATTTGATACTAAATAAAATAAAATTACATAAAATATTATTATTTACCGTATAAATTAAATAAAAAATTACTAATATTTTTAAATAAATATTTTATACAACAACTGTCAAGTAGAACTCACTGAATAAAAAAAATTGAACATCAAACTCCCATATTTTCTTTGTATATTGTTATTTTGTTATAGTATAAATAATAGTTTTGGAATTATCTAAATATTTTAATATAAATTAGTTAATATTGTCAAAGCTAAAAAATTTAAGAGATAAAATTAATATTTCTTCTAATGATTATTTTTAAAATTATAAATACACAATAAAAAATTAGAGTACATTAAAATAGTACAATAATAAAAAATAATTCAAAAGATAAAATTAACAAACTAATGGAATACATATACACAACTAACCAATGTTATTTGGACCAATTCTAATACTTGAATATCTAAAAACAGATTTTTAACATATAAATAATATTTTTTGAATTTCGTAAATCTTTTAATATAAATAATTTAATATTATCTGGACAAAAAAAATTAAAAAATAAGATTAATATTTCTTTTAAGAATGATTTTTATCAAAATTATAAATACATAATAAAAATTTAGAGTACATTAAAATAGTATCATAATAAAAAAATTCAAATATTAAATTAATAGTGTAAATTTTTTAAGTAAAGAATTAACAACAATAAAAAAAATTCAAATATTAAATTAATAGCGTAAATTTTTTAAGGGAACAATTAACAACCATAATACACTGTCAAAAGGTGAAGGTACGTCAAGTGGCCAAGTGGAGTAATGGGAGTTTTTCAGGAATAACTGACATTAAGTTGAGAAGTTAATTAGAGAGGGTAATACTGGAAAAAAAATTTGGACACCAAACCCATGTATTGCCATTATATATTGTTATAGATATCAAATCAATATTTAATGTACTGTTAAACTACTTATCAATTATAATGCATAATTACTGTACATAATAAAAAAAATTTTAATAATAAGTAATTTACATATTTATTTTTGTTTTACTAAAATTTATAAATACTATTTTTTTGTGGTACATGAATCTAAATATGAGAGTCAACTCATAATTTTATATTTAGTATTTTTTCTACTTTATAAAATAAGAATGTATTCTTCGTTTTTTATTGAAGTTGATCCTTTTAAAGTACAATTTATAATTTTTTATAATATTTTTCATATACTCATTCTATTATATTATTCTTTTAATAATTTATTAATTGTTGTTACTCTAAGTTATTCTTATCGTCTAATGTTCCAGTTCGATTGTCTTTTACCATAATCGTTTACAATGCATCACATCCATGAAATATCTCTTCGAGTTGTCTTCACTTATTCAAGTTCCAACTACATGGATGTAAGCGTTTAAAGAAGGGGCAATAATAATCTCTACTTTACCGAATGATGGTTGGATCTACTCACCTATTATGACAAACCTAATGGAATGTGGTTAAAGTTAGCTTTCTTGGGAGGAGCTCGATTTTTGATTGAGGAATCGCATCCACTGAACTTTATAGGGCAAGTTCAAGTTCCATCCCCTCCATGCTTTTTACGTCTGCCCGAAAATCTTCGAAGTGAAGCACGTAATGAGATTGAATTCTCTCAGTTTAAGTTCAGTTTTGCTAAATTCGTGACAAACTCGGATATGCAATTTCAACGATTGGTAATATATTTAAATTTTCTTATTTTAAGTTGTTCATTATTAGAATAATTTTATAACATATTGTGATTTTTTCAGAAATTATCGGCTTTCTTTTACATACATGCAATGCCATCGAGAGGAATAAAGGTTAGTTTGGTTTCTCGGTGTGGTAATTCTATACCTTGCAGCATTGCATGGATAGCGGATGATGAAGCTTATTTAACAAGAGGATGGTTTGAATTTACACGAATTCTAAATGTTGATATTTACGATGTTATTTCAGTTGGTTATCGTTACGAGAATGACTCTATACTATACGTGACTAAGAACTAAAATAGATTCAATATTGTTTAAGTAATTTGGTTTTAATATTAGTATTTGATTAAATTAAAATTAGAAAATTTTAAATTATTGCTTCAATTTATATATTATGAGTATTTTTCGTGGATGTACTATTTTTAAATAATTTAATAATTAATAAAATGAAGTGGTGTCAGATATATTATTTAAGTTTATTTTTATCCTTTATTTTTTTATTTGTATTTTCATTATATTTGACAAAAAAAATCTCTACCTAAACATATAGTTTTTGTTGACCTAAACACAATTTAATTGCCAATAAAAACCGATTTTATCTATAAAAAATAATGAAACATGTATCTTTTTGATAGTATATTAATATAGTAAGTAGACATTATGATATAATAATATCTTTAATTTTATTATAATTAGCTCATAAATAATGTATAATTATATTATTTTAAAAAAAATTTCATTATAATTATATTAAATTAATATTTAATTATGATAAAATATGTTAATTATAATTATATCATAAAATTATAATAATTATGATAGTTATGTTATATATTTTAATCATTTATGTACATAAATAAAATAGAAATCAATCAAATCAAATTATCACGGTAAATAATATGTTGTATATTATTACGGGAAATAATCAGTAGATAAAATTAAAATTACACCCGTGTCATATAATTATAATTGATTAATTGGTATAAAATGAAATTATACCCGTGTCATGAGTAATAATCTAAATAATTATATCTTAACAAAATATAATTTGAAATAATTTATAAACAATTATCTTAACAAAAATAATTATTTAATAATTGATTTAAAAATCAATGCAAAAAATAATTATTAATAATAGTATTATTAACTGGATAAATAATATAATTTCAAATTATTACTTAAAATATAAATAATATAGAAATCTATTGAGTAAATTAATGATTTTGCACCTTAATAATTTGACAATTATTACTCAATTAACCAGTTAATTGAATTAGTAATAACAATTTCCAATTTCAAATTTTGTATATTAAGTAATTATTAAAAACTGGGTAATAACGATTTACACGGAAAAATCATTGATAAATTCAATTAACCATATAGAAGATAATATACTAACAGTTTTAGTATATTATTTATGACAAGCGAAATTATTTCCTCATATTTTCTATTAAAATTAAAATTAGTAATAGTTTAAAAAAAGGTTTATTAATAAAATTACTAATAGTCACATTTTTATACACAGGATATATATTTTCTATATATTATTTAAAAAATATAATGAAACATGAATAATGAATGAGTATGTTATTTCTTCGACTAGCTAATTAATGCAAAATTGAGTACCCTTTTTTATTCGATTGAGGTCATATTCTATTTGGTGAAAGTTTTAATCACCTTAATTAAATCCTATCTTTGTGCCTTAACTTATACAAATAGTAATATGTTACATATTATTTGGTATATCTAAGTAGTTATTTTTCATAGTGGAGATGTAAAAAATCATATTAAGGTTTATTACCAAATAATTAGTGGATGAATAATAGTAGATTATATTATTTTAGGAAAGTATTTTTATTATAATTATATCAAATCAATATTTAATTATGATAAAATATGTTAATTATAATTATATCATA
>NW_026263854.1:9486-17891 GCF_000817695.3 Arachis duranensis
AAATAAAAAATATAAATAAATAATTCTAAAAAATAATAAAATTAAATATAAAATAAAAAATAAAAATAAAATATTTTTTATCAATTAAAATTATGCATGAAGATAAAGAGTCATTTGAATATAAATTTTTATCTCCACTTCAAATTAAATACTATTAAAAGTAAATAATTAAAATTAATAACGTTGATAAATAATTAATTTGTAAATAATGTTTCTAATTTTTTTATTTTGATTTTGTTACACATAATTTTTAATTGAATAATCTTGAAGCGTTTATATAGTTATTTCTATGGTCAATAAATCTGACAGTTTTTCTGGACTCAAGAAGTTATTGACAAGGAGATGTATGATAAATTATGAAAGATTTTTTTCAGATACACAATTTTTATACCCTCCTATTTTATTTTTTAATTATTCTTATAGTTTGATATTTAAAATGAAAAAAATAACCATTCTCATTTATTCTATTTTTTCACTATTTATAAAAAAAATAAGACCTCTTTATATTTAGATTCATATTTTGGCCTACCACTTAAAAAAGATGAAGACAAATATGAATATCCATGACATTTAAATAAAAATTATCTTTTATAAATAAGTAACATGTATTTTGGTTTATATATACTCTTTTTGAATCAAGATAATGTTATTATCATTATTTTTTGAATTATATTTTGGTTTATAGTAATTTTAATTTTAATAAAATATGATATAAATAAAGTCACATCAACATTAAAATAAAAAATACTTATCTAATAAATTTGAAGAATGAATGATATATTAACAAAAAAATAAAATTAATTTCTTAAAAATAATAGAAAAGCTGCTAAAAGTGCCTGTTCAGCCGCTTTTTTATTTTTTTGTTTTTAAAATTATAAATTTGATATCAATAAATAAAAATTAATTATAAAAAAATTAAATATTTTAAATTATTTAAGATATGTAAAAAATATAAAATAATTTAATTTAAATTAAAAAATTTAAAAAGTTATATTATTATTATGTATACTAAAATTAAGATAAAGATTTACTAACATGGTTTACAAATTAGTTATTTATATATTAAATTTATTTATTTTCTCAATCTTATTTAATTTGAAGTAAATTTAAAATTTTATATTCAAAATACTCGTTATCTTTATGTATAATTCGAATAGATAAAATTTTTTTTAATCTTATATTAAACATCTTTAATTATTTTTAATTTTATTATTATTTTAAAATTATTAATTTTTATTTTGATTATATCATCTCATCATATTATACACTATCATTTTTTCTTATCATTCTTTTTACATAGATAATTATTATCGTCTCACCGTCACTATTATGTTGTCTTATTTTATTTTTTTCGCAATCAATTACCATAATACCATTATGGCAGCTTTCATTTTTTTCATCACTTTGTATGTGAAAGACAGATTAAAAATATATAAGAATGAGTTAACAAAATAATTTATGAGAGTTCTTCGGTTCATTATTGATAGGTATATACATGTCAAAAAAATTAAAAAATAAATATCAGATAAAAAAATAATCATTTTTTAAAATTAAATTGATGAGAGAAATTTTGTATGTGAAAGATAGATTAAAAATATATAAGAATGAATACAGTTTGGTAAGTAAACTGAAAAGAAAGGAAAATGAAGGTGAAAGTTATGCGTGAAATTAATATCAACAATAAAATGTTATAAAATTTGCAATTGTAGTAAATGAAAGCGAGGAAAAGATGGAAGCGATACAATCACGATATTCAGAGAATGAGAATGATGGCAACAGTAATAATATAGAAGAGTGCACCTAATGGCAAGAGGAGAAGCACTAAAAATTGAATAATGAGATCAAACTTGGTATAAAGTACTCACATAAAGAATATACCCAAAATAAAACGATAAGATCTATAAAAAATTATTTATCACCCCTAATTATTTTTTTCCTCCTTTCATACATGGCGTCGAAAATCAACATTTGGCATAGTCATTATCTAGTTTAGAAAATTACAAAAATTCATCCAAATAATTGTTACATACAGAGAAACACATTCATACTTGGAAAGAGAAGTAAGAAAAATTGAAAACAGATAAAATTAATTAAATGGATAAATTATTGGAATAAAGAATTGAAGAAGAGGTTACGGTTCCTACAACTATTTAAAGTAAAAGACGCATGTACGGGAGAATCTCTATCATTAAAGGCAACATTAGAAAGCACATTATATATTGTTATAGATTTTTGTTACTTGTGCCTGTTCCATTGTTATACGCTTCCATCCCTGTATGTTTCAAAAGTAAAATATAATTATTAAAAACTAATTGAATTCATAACAAAGAAAATTAGTTATCGTGTTACCTGTATCAAATTGATGATGGGTGGTAGCTCTGGTCATTTGTTTAATTGTAGTCAATTGGGCTACTCATATGTTTGTAGTTAATCGAGTACCTCTACCTGCGTTTGGCATTGGAGTTGGAATTGGAGTCAGTTGATATGACAACTTGTTTTCCTTATCGAATCATCTACGGATAAGTTGCACGTCTTCTAGCTAGATGTTGCTGTCTTTGTTCTTCGATCTTGTTGTCTTCTTCGCCTAGCATATTCTGTTCAAGTGGGTCGACGTTGATTGTTGATTTTGTGAAGTTTCCAGTTCTATTTGTCAAAAAGATAGCAAAATGTAGAGAATCAAAAAGGTTTGTGAGACCAAAATTGAAAGTGAAAAAGTATTTAATTCTGTTGGGGTTTCAGTTTTTAAATTGAGTACGTAGTGGGAGCAGTTTTTTATTGGAAGTAAATCAGTTTTAAAATATGTCGTGGGTTGAAAATGAATCAATTTAATACTCTGTCGTGAGATAAATTCTTTTATAAAAAAATAAAAAATTGAGGACGTGGTAACAGTTTGTTATATTAAATTCAATGTGTAACAAAAATAAAAAAGAAATAGGGATAAAATAGGGAGAAGGAATTGGATATCAAACTTTTCTATCCCATTATATATTGGTATAGATAAAAAAAGTTATTATGACAAAAATAAAAAAAATAGTAAATAGAAAATAATAGAAAAAATAGTTATTATAATAGAAATCAAAGTTGTCAATCATGCAATGGGACTATTTCAATTCGAAAAGAATAAAAGAAAATTCAAATCTAAATTTATTTGATACTAAATAAAATAAAATTACATAAAATATTATTATTTACCGTATAAATTAAATAAAAAA
The DNA here is from genome assembly GCF_000817695.3 of Arachis duranensis. Lineage (NCBI taxonomy): Eukaryota > Viridiplantae > Streptophyta > Magnoliopsida > Fabales > Fabaceae > Arachis > Arachis duranensis. The sequence continues at coordinate 12,699 of NW_026263854.1, forward strand.
TTACTAATATTTTTAAATAAATATTTTATACAACAACTGTCAAGTAGAACTCACTGAATAAAAAAAATTGAACATCAAACTCCCATATTTTCTTTGTATATTGTTATTTTGTTATAGTATAAATAATAGTTTTGGAATTATCTAAATATTTTAATATAAATTAGTTAATATTGTCAAAGTAAAAAATTTAAGAGATAAAATTAATATTTCTTCTAATGATTATTTTTAAAATTATAAATACACAATAAAAAATTAGAGTACATTAAAATAGTACAATAATAAAAAATAATTCAAAAGATAAAATTAACAAACTAATGGAATACATATACACAACTAACCAATGTTATTTGGACCAATTCTAATACTTGAATATCTAAAAACAGATTTTTAACATATAAATAATATTTTTTGAATTTCGTAAATCTTTTAATATAAATAATTTAATATTATCTGGACAAAAAAAATTAAAAAATAAGATTAATATTTCTTTTAAGAATGATTTTTATCAAAATTATAAATACATAATAAAAATTTAGAGTACATTAAAATAGTATCATAATAAAAAAATTCAAATATTAAATTAATAGTGTAAATTTTTTAAGTAAAGAATTAACAACAATAAAAAAATTCAAATATTAAATTAATAGTGTAAATTTTTTAAGTAAAAATAGTATCATAATAAAAAAATTCAAATATTAAATTAATAGTGTAAATTTTTTAAGTAAAGAATTAACAACAATAAAAAAATTCAAATATTAAATTAATAGCGTAAATTTTTTAAGGGAACAATTAACAACCATAATACACTGTCAAAAGGTGAAGGTACGTCAAGTGGCCAAGTGGAGTAATGGGAGTTTTTCAGAGATAACTGACATTTAGTGGAGAAGTTAATTAGAGAGGGTAATACTGGAAAAAAAATTTGGACACCAAACCCATGTATTGCCATTATATATTGTTATAGATGCAGACAAGTGGTGTTGCTGAATGATTTGCATAGAAAAATAGGTGGCACACCAAACTTAGAATCTTGGTGTGTCACTTTCAATTTTTTGATTTGATGCAATCATCCAAAAAGATTGAAAACAATGTGTTGCATGGCAACACCAAACTTAGAATGTAACCATATGCCAATTTATTGAATTTAAACAAAGAAAACAAAGCAGAGAAGAGAAATTATACCTACAGTTGGGTTACCTCCCAACAAGTGCTCTTTTAGTGTCATTAGCTTGACATGTTGTTCTTCACTTTCTTCCTCTTCTTCCAGTTTGTTAAGAGGAATGACCTCAAAGCAGGGAAAGATTCAGCTAGTGTCCCTTGTCTTGGCCTTTCCTCAGCAAGCTTCCTTTTGCAAATGGCTTGATTGATCTTGCTTGTTGGATTAGGGACAGAATTGGTGTTCTTGCTAGTTGCCTTCACTTCTTTAGATTCAAGACTTGGTTGCTGTGTGATTATTGGAGTGGTTTCTTCATTAAGAGCCTCTTGCATTGGTGGTTCCATGAGCTTTTCCTCTTTGCACTTCTCCACTTCAATTGAATGTGACTTTTCTGGAACGACTTCCTCACTTTCTTGCTCCTCCACTCCTTTCTTTGCACTCAACATTTGACTTAATAGTTCTTTTATGGAGGAGGTTTATTGTTCTTCCCAAGATTTCTTCATCTTCTCTTCATATTTTTCGATCACAGATTCAAGGGAAGTTTGTGAGGGTTGTGAGTGTTCATGTTTTTTTGTCACCTCAAGTGGCTTTTGTGAATATAAAATCCTTGTCTCATGTTCCTCATCTTTCATTGCAATTTCACTTGACACAAGGACCTTTTGTTCTTGTTTTTCCACTTCCTCTCTCACAAATTGATTTTTACTGTTTGATAGTTCTAAGTGTTTCCTTATGTTCTCCAGGTGCTCATTTGTCCTCTGACGGAGGATTTCTTTCCTTTTCCAGGCTTGTTCTTGTCTTTCAAAAAATCCTCTGGACTTTTGAAGGAGATCCTCTGAATCACAATTTGAAGAATTGTTGAACTCTTCACAGTATGGATTGCTAAGATTTCTTTGATTTTGACTTTCCCAGTCACAATATGAGTAGTTGTTAGACTCATCAAAATCTGGATCATATTGTGTCTCTGGAAGGTGTCCCATTTTAACTGATTGTTCACATTCTTCTTGATATGTCCAAACACCATCAGGATAATGATATAAGTCATTCTGTGGTTCTGGACAGTATCTCATGTGCTCAGCTTGATCAATTTGTGACTCTGGAGCAAGTCTCCATTGATATTTGTGATGGTGGGTGATATCCCAGAAAATTTGTTTGATCACAAGATGAGTTGAACTCTATTTGAATTTTGTAAAACACAACACCAATGAAAATTGAAGTTCATCTTTCAGAGAAGAACTTCTGAGTGAGGCAAAAACACAAACACCTTGATTTCAATTTAGAACAGAGAACAAAAACAAAAAAATGCCTGATCTAAACTTCTCACCCACTTAGTCATTGTTGATCTAATCAATCCCCGGCAACGGCGCCAAAAACTTGATGGTATTTTTATGGAAAATGAATTTTCCAAACACATAGATCTAACCGGCAAGTATACCGGGTCGCATCAAGTAGTAATAACTCACTTAGAGTGAGGTCGATCCCACAGGGATTGATGGATCAAGCAATTTTAGTGGGTGATTAGTTTAGTCAAGCTAATATTGGTGAGTGAGATTTGTTGCAGCAGAATGTAAATAGCAGTGAACTTAAATTGCAGAAAGTAAAGTGGCAGGAAACTTAAAGAGCAAGAAAAGTAAATTGGCAAAATCTTAAATGACAAGAAATGTAAATTGCATCAAATGTAAAGGGGATTGGGTTCTGGAAATTTAAAATTCAATAAGAAAATGTAAAGAGCAATCAAGCAGAGGAGTAAAAGATGAAATAAGTGCAGCAGATTTAAACAGAAATAGAAAATTGCTTGAAGAAGCAACACAGAATGTAATTAAGCTCAATTGTGAAATTTAAAGAGACAAATGAAGATCTCAGGGAATTAATGAGACTAGAAAACAAGTCTAGATCTCAATTCCTTTCTTGATCCAACAGAGAAGCAATTTGAAAAAGAAAATGAGATGGAAGCAGTAAAGAGAGCCTTGATTCAAATCACAGTTCCTTGAATTATGCAGCAAAATAAGAACAGAGAGATCTCAGATAGAAATTGAAATAGAATTTCTCCAATCTCAATCCAAAATTTCAAAACAAGAGAAAAACTAAAGAGAGAGCTCTCTACTACTACTCCTCCCTAATGGAGCAAGCCTCCTTCTAATTGAGCTCCTATTAGAGCCAACCTCCTCTCTGAAATGAGAATGATGCCCTTTATATAGGCTTTTTTTACAAAATGAAAATAAAATGAAATTGAAATTAAAAACAAATTCACAAAAATGAAATTCCTAATCTAGCTTCTCTGTGTGCCTTTGAGTCATGTTGAGAGGGCTTTGCTTGCTTTGGATTTGAGGGAGAATGGGTCTTGGATGTCCTTGATTCAATTTTGTGAGGAATTGAATTAAATTGAATTTTGGTTGATTTTGGCCCATATGTTGCTCCCAGGAGGCTGCCCTGCTCTTGTGGAGGGCAGAGCAGGGAAACTTTGTGTGGTGTCCAATTTGCGTGCCAAGGCTTGGAAGCATCAGGATGCTGCCCTGCCCTTGGGGAGAGCAGGACAGTGGTGTCATGGTGTGCCTTTTGTCCGTGTCAAGTGCTGCGCTCCTTACTCCCCTTAGGTGCTTGGTTCGAAACCCATGGGTGGCACTTGGAGTTTGATTTTTTCTTGGATTTTCTTCAAGAAGAGCACAACATTGCCCTGCTCTCCAAGAGGGCAGAGCAGAATAATGAGCGCTACTTTGCTTTGGAGTGAGGCTCCAGCTTCGAACCTTGGTGGAAGCACTTTGGTTTATTTTTGCTTATTTTTGGCCCTTAAAGATGCCTTTCACTCATGCCTCAATTTTACGCCCAATATGGATTGCTATATATCGTTGGAAAGCTCTGAATGTCAGGTTTCCAACGCAACTGAAAGCACATCAATCAGACGTCTGTAGCTCAAGTTATAACCCTTTGAAGTAGGCATGGTCATGCTGTGAGCGGCCAGATTTTAACTTAGCGAAAATTTGCTCCAACCTCACTTTGTTTCATCATGATTCTGCCCTGCCCTTGGCAAGAGCAGGGCAGTGTGCGTGCTGGTTGCTTTCTTTTTTTAAAAGCGTGGCCTAAGGCTCCAAAGTGTGCCCCAACTTCAAAGTGTGCCCCAAAGCTCTTTTTTTCTCCTTTTTAGCTTATTTTGTGCTTCTTTGCTTCTTTTTCTTCTTATTTCCTACAAGATTTATAAATTTAAAAGATCAAGGAAATATACCATTTAATCACAAAAGCATTCAATATTTAACCACAATTCATCAATTTCTTGTATGAAAAAGCATAGAAAAATAGGTATATGATGACATGTCATCACAGACAATAGACTTTTTTTACTACACTTGTTCACAAATTAAGAATAAATTAATTTAAAAATTTTAATTTTTTAATTTTTTGTATATTTTTGGAATTTTTTATTTTTTTACAACTGAAAAAAAATTTTAGTTTAAAATTTAAAAAATAATAAAGTTACAAATCTGTTGTTTACTAGATATTGCTGTACTTTATTTTTGTATTGATGACAAGTCATCTTAGCCTAGTTTCACTAGTCTTTTTCTTTTGTTTTCACTTGAATTATGCACTTTCTTGAGGTTTAAGCAAGCCAATTTAGGTAGATTTTCATGCTTCCTTTAATTGAATCAACCATATGTGAATTAATGCTTTTTCATGAGGTTTGATGCCATAATTGGTGCATATTAGGATAGAATGATCATCTCATGATTTCAAGCAAAGCTTTGATGTGTTTGGTTGATTTATGATAGGTGAAGAAAGCTTGGAAAAGGATTGAAGTGAGAAGGAATGGCTAGAAGCTAAGAGAACACAATGAATCAAGTGAAATTGAACCAGAAACAAATGAAGTTGGAGTTGAAGTTAGCCCTCAAACGTTGGCACAAACTTTTGAACTTGAAGTTAGCCTCAACGTTAGCCCCCTAACTTGGAGGCTAACGTTGGCATGAAATCTTGCTCCCAGGGTGTGCAACGTTTGCGCCAACGTTAGCCCCCTAACTTGGAGGCTAACGTTGGCATGAAATCTTGCTCCCAGG
>NW_026263854.1:17919-18736 GCF_000817695.3 Arachis duranensis
AATTTAAAATTTTAATTTTTTTATTTTTTGGATATTTTTATAATTTTTTAATTTTTTACAATTAGAAAAAAATATTTTTTTAGATTAAAAAAAATAAATATACAAATCTGTTGTTTACTAGATATTATTGGACTTTATTTCATTTTTCTTATTTAAATAAAAACATTTAATAATATAATTTAAAAATTCAAAAATAAATAATTTATTTTTTTAAAACTTTTAATTTTTTTAAAAATATTTATTATTTTTTATTCACTTTATAATGCTACACCCAGACAGTTGACTTTTTTTGCTGCACTTGTTCAAAAATTAAGGATAAATTAATTAAAAATAATTAAAATTAATTTTTTTGTGGATATTTTTTGAATTTTTTACAATTAAAGAAAGATAATAAATTTACAGATCTGTTATTTAGTAGATATTGCTGGACTTTATTTTATTTTTCTTATTTAAATAAAAAACGTTTAATAATATAGTTTAAAAATTCAAAAATAAAAAATTTAGTTTTTTAAAATTGTTTAATTTTTTAAAAATATATTTTATCTTTTTATTCACCGGATAATGCTATACCCAGACAGTTGACTTTTTTTACTACACTTGTTCACAAATTAAGAATAAATTAATTTAAAAATTAATTTTTAAATTTTTTTAACTACTTTTGGAATTTTTTATTTTTTTTCAACGAGAAAAAAATTCTAGTTTAAAATTTAAAAAAATTATAAAGTTACAGATTTATTGTTTACTAGATATTGCCGTACTTTATTTTTTTTATTATTTAAATAAAAAACATTTAATAATATAATTTAAAAATTCGAAA
>NW_026263855.1:0-15000 GCF_000817695.3 Arachis duranensis
TTTAGACTTATAAGTTCGAGACTCGCAACTAAATATAAACTCAGGAACTAACCCTCTCCCTAACTTCGTATCTACGGCCCATTCTTTGATTGGAGGGATTTCCGCTTCTTCCGGAGTTGAAACCCTCTATTTCATATGCAATCTTACTCCGGTTTTCTGTCGTTAAGGGGACTTTGTCTTCCTTAACGGAGTAAGCTGGGGAACTTGGTTGTTCTCTTTGCCGCTAGAGGCTGCTTTTCCTACCTTTGAAGCAGAAGGAGGTTAAATAAATTATCGGCCCATACAGTAAGCGGGTTGAGCCTACTTCATCACCTCAGTCAGCTCTATAGAGTCAGATCAGGGCATCCAATCAAAGGCGAAAGGATTTCGATTCTATAGTGTATCACTTACCCCTGATCAGAGCTAGGATTTGGCCTTCGAGTGGTTTTCTTCTTACAATGCTATTTCTGCCCTTGCATTTGCACTAAATCCTACTACGAGCTTTATTCCAGACGGGAATGCAACATCTACAAAATCTACTATTCTAACTGCCTCAAAGAGGTCAACTTCGGAAACTGCTTTTCTGACTGACTAGCTGTTCTCTTAGGCTTAAGGCCTTGTAACTAAATAGACTGATTGTTCGGGTTCTTACTGACTTGACTCCCCGATCTGTAAAGGAAGGGATGGCAACACTAAAGAGAAAGACTAATCTCAGCAAAATGAGTCATTTTCTATTACCCCTTGCAAACAAATCTGACTACTTTCTTCCTGACTTCCCAGGCATTCTCAATCACAGTACGGACGTGTAAGTCAATAGAAAGATGAATCTTCTGCCTATCTTACCCTCTGCCCCTCTTGAGGGCATGCAGAGCTAGATGGAGGAATCTCAAGGGTACCTAAACTATCTTCCGGACAGGCTTGTAACTAAAGAGAAACTTCTAACTTTCAATATCTATCCCGGACGGAATTGTATTCTAATACTACTAGCTCGGGTTCATATTTCCAGGCCTACCATATCTCTTGAAGCAGGAGTGGAAAGTAAAAGGCAGATAGGCATTGATTCTTTCAAACTGCCCGGTCTGAATCAAGGTAAGTTTTAAAGTAAATCAAAATAGAAAGACTTCTTTACAGCTCTAAATACATCAACCCTGACTTGTAACTAAATTGAATGACTTTAGTCCCGCTTCTTAAACTATTATTCTGACTTCTTAGTGCTCACCCTAAATAGAAGTCTTCATCTCTGCCTTCTTTACGGCTTCTCAACTCATAAGGCGTAACAAGACTTAGATCGAGGAAGCTGAAGATATGATTACCTGCTTTCCTAACTAGATCCCGTCTAACTAAAGAGAGTGAGTTGTTGCTTTCTTCTCCGGGTAACAAGACCAATAGCAAGAATTTCCTTTCGAACTTATCAATCTCAGGATTGCTTGTAGAATGACTTTTCTCCGCTCTAAGTCTTCTATTTCCTCTATAGGACTTAATTAAGTGAGCCATAGGCATAGAATAGATTCACCAGGAGCGGAGGCGAAAGGGGAAGATACGGGATTCGGAAGAGAGGTCAGAGCCGCTGGGATAAAGCTTTTCCTCGGATTGAGATTCTGGCTATTGATCACGAAGGAAGTCAGACTGATTTCGAACTTCTTACTGAGACCTTTATCAGTCAATAAAGAGACGAAGGAAATACTGCTGGACTTAATATACTGCTTACGGGCTTTCGTAACACAAGAGAAATCTCTCTGCTGTAGGGCTTGATTGAAGACTTTGGAGATCAGAAAGATGGTTAACATCGGTAACTAAAAAGTCCCTTACTTCATTCTAAGGCTTTGCCTCATCAGTTGAAGATTCAATTCTCTACGTAACTCTTTATCTTACCCTGGAGCTAGTAGATAGAGGAATAGGTTTATCTTTGTTTTCTTCTTAGCTTTTAGCGCTTAAATGAAATAGCTCTCTCTCATCTTTCAATTGTATGATTTTCTTTACTGCACCTTTTATTTTCAAAATGCAGCCCTAAGGCTGTTCTAAGCGAACGACTTTACCTTAATTCACCATTGATTCAATGAAACTTCCAGAGGCAAAAGTGGCTTGTGGTAATGGAGAGCAGACACTCAGCAGGGATATCTATCGATTAGGGCACCGTTTCGACTTCTTCCGCATGTTGTTGTGTTTGTTATTTGACGACAGTAGGATTTTATGCAATGGTAATTCTTTTTCTTGCTGAATGAAAGCTGAACTTTGTTTTTCATATATTACAGCTAATTCCAATGACAACTCATCTTAAAGCGCTTAATATTAAATTTGAAAAAATTGAGGATATTTTTATACTTTTTTTTTTTCTAGAAAGATCTATTTATATGGCATTGAATGTGCTTTAGAGATTCCAATAAATTTCTAATATGGGTTCTTTCTTGCAGTTGGTTGTCATTACAGTCTATGTTTACTTATCTTGAAAACTTTACCTGTCATTGAGTGGGCTGGAGAAGGCAATAGTGAAATATGCTAGGGCGAAGGGAGACAATGCTCTTAAGGCAGCTCGGATTTTATTGAAGCTTCACAATCTGTTGTTCAATTAGGTCTTTGAATGGCTTTGCCCATGGTCATGGAAATTAGAGGGTTTAGAACTGCATTAAGTGACATAATAATTATTTATGCAGCTTGCAGCCGTTTTCTTTACTTTCTCTCTTGGTACAAAGGTTCACTATTACGGACGAACAGTCTTGCATGGTGGTGCAAAATACAGAGCAAGCGGGCGCGGTTTTGTGGTCAAGCATGAGAAGTTCGCCGAGAACTAAAGGATGTACTCAAGAAAAGTCACTTTGTGAAAGGGCTGGTATGATATGATAGCTTTTCAGATATATGGTTCAGCGCTTGCAGGCCCTTGAAGAAGGATCAAGAAAGTCACCATCGGAAGTTGTAGTTCGCTGGAACCTCTAGTGGTGGAATTCACTGAAGCAGTGGGCGTGGCAGAGGAAGATCTTTCTATGGGTAGAGTGGTTTAAGCAGGGGCATGAATAGATCGTGAACTCTTTCAGACCCTCAAAGCGGATTCATTCGATTTCAGCGAGTGAGAGGGGAAAGCTAACTACTTTTAGTTTTTGCTCACCCGGTGAAAGGCATAGTCGGTAAAAAGGCTATTGGTTGCTTTACTTCCGAGAAAGAGGTCTTTGCTGCTTGACTGCGTGAACCAGGTCCAGGTCTTGCATTTGAACGCTGTTGACGTCCCATCGAGTTAGCTAGTGTTGGGTGAAAGGGATTTAGGAATGAATAGCAGGCAAAGTAAAGAAAAGGAATTCCGGCTAACTTTCTCTATTCCTTAAGGTTACAGGTGAAGCTGACTTCCTGCGGTAGCCCCTTGGACCTTAGCCTCTTAAGGGTTGGGTTCTAGTGGCGGGCTCTTGGGTCGTCCGGACCCATATCTGGTAAAAGTGGTGGCCTGGTTGTCCCCACACCCCCTTATCATCCGTGCAAGTCTCTCTTTTTTTGGGGGGAGCTGTTTGTGCTAGCGTTTTGGCGCTCGCCTTATGGTTCTCAGTCCTCTTTCGCCGAGATGCCTTTTCAAAAGATTTTTTCCCGCATCGGAACAAGACCCACTATACTAGATTTAGCCAATTCGGGTGCGGATGGGGATTCCCCAATAGATTCTACAGATTCGGATTTGGATGCCCCTGCGCATAAACATATGGATAGGGATGCCGATTCAGATGCGGCTAGAAAGGCTCGTTTGAGTGATTCATAAACCCTCGTCGGGATAAACAAGCAAGGGTTTCATCCTCTACTTATGGGAATGCTACTTCGAGAAATGCTGCTTCAGGATAAACTAGATATGTTGCGAGATAAACTGGATATTTTCCTATGGCTTGGACCCTTTCACTCGAGAACTCAAGGGGGGGAAAGAATTCTTCAACATAGTCACAAGAAGGTGGTCGTAGACCATTAGATCCCTAGAAAGAGGAGCAACTAAGAAGAGAGGGGTATAAAAGAATGAAAGGAATGTCTTCGATCTGGCTCTTGTTCCCTGTAGGTTTATAGCACGCTAGGCTAGCTAAGAAAGGTATTCTATCTTTCTCTTTTTGTTGTTCGGCTCGATAGAATTGTTTAGAATCCTCTCCTAGCTTCCTCTTTCCATAGATATGAAGACTATAAAACGTCGATCAGAGAGCAGGGTTGTTCTAAGATATAGAAGTAGTTAAGGGCTTGACTAAGTAGTAGATATGGGATTGAGGGGCGAAAAGCGACTCGAGTAGAAGGAGAGGGCAAAAAAAAGGGCACTGGAACTCGCACTACGCACTAGGCTATCACAAGTCAAGCGATAATATAGGATATTTTCCTTACAAGCGAGCCGAAGCTCAAGCCCGCACTACACCAGTCCCATTCAGCTACGCAACAAGCAAGGAATTGAACTCAATGCACGCCTAGCGCGCTCTGCAACCTCACCCTACGGCCCTTGGATGTTGGCCGAAGGCCTCGTCGTACTGGCCCTAGGCAGAACACTGGGCCTGTAACTGCTGTTAGACGTCAACCAGGTAACGGGTCTCGTTTCAATGTTCTAAATGATGTCGGCGATGCTATTGACAGGGTTGATGTACAGGCGAACCCACCACAACCTCTAAATGCTAATCGGGACAAGCCAAATACTCCGAGGTCCCCACGAGTATTGACCAAGGATCATGTGGGGAGTAGTAGTCAAAATCCTCAGTCCAGCAGAGAGTCGTCCCCATGCAGATTGTCCATTATAGAAGTGTGCCAAGTGGGAGAGAGTGGCATTGATTCCATTCAACAACCCGATATGCAAGTTATGAGTGATCCATTGGTGCCTGCTCCTATCTCAAATAAGCTGGATCCCACTAAGCATTCAGCTGTCCAAGTAGTGAAGGATACTTCCATGACGGAGTCTACGTCGCACCAAATTGCTGCTGTGACTTCTGCTGATAGAAGGGGTGGGGGTTGTTTTATCTGGTCGTAAGGATAAGACATTGACCTCGAAAGACCCCCCTATTCGATAAGGCAAGGTCGGTAGAATTTCACTTAAGAAGAAAGCCAGGACCAGAATACCCCTATAGGGGAGAACTTGATCCGGAGTGATAGTATGAAGTTAAGATTTGGTGTCGCCAATCAATAAAGATTGCTGCTTCCGGGCTTCTATGAAACCATCTAGGACGGGTCTATTTTAGGCTTTGCTCTAAACAACTTATATAAAGAGATATAAAAGAAACTTAATTTCCCCTGATGGATCACTCATAACTTGCTTCCAAAGGTCCTCTCCTTTCAGAACTCGTGGAATTTCATGGAAGTTGTTCAGTCTCCTTACTTCGTCCCTTAGTTGGAAGGCTAGTCCTACTAAGGCTGCTTTTGCTCATCAAAGACTTACTCTTTCAACACAAGCGAGCTTATGGTCAGGAGTTGTTCTTTTATTAGTCTTCGATTCACCGAGTCGGAAGAGACTGGCAACGGGTATATATAGAGTAAACCAACCACAGCAACGTACGAGTTACTATACGTAGGAGACGTATAACTAGACTAGGGTACTAGCTCTTGTACAACAGATATCATGGGACCAGACCTGCTTCTTTAGTTCGTCTTATATCCCTTCGTCCATTTTCCTGGTCAGGAAGACCTTTTTCTACTCTTCCCGTGAGGAGGTAGATAGTTATTCTTATCTAATCATGTGAGTTATAGCAGTCCTAGGTAATTTATTTGTTGTCTCGGACAGAGAATCACCCTATTACAGGATCCTTCTTCGCGTACGCACTACCTTTTTAGCACTTCGCTTTCATGCACTAATGTGCTCCGGAGCCGTCTTCCTTCCTCGTCTTGGAAGTTGGAAGTTCCCGGATGACTAACTAGGCCCATTTCCCTCTCTCCCATTATGAAAGGGGAGATGGCATCTCCTGGGATGAATGCTTTCCTTCGTTACCCGATTCCTCTTTTCTTTATTGCCATTGCCTGCTTTACGGAGAAGGAATTACCGGTCTTGTCTTGGGAATAGAATAAGAGTAGGAATGAACCTATTGTTGGTCTAGAAGGAAGAATCAGCTGCACATGAACTAGAAGGCCTTACAACGAACTTTCAGAAGTAGCTGCGAGAATGCCTTGTTATAGGTTCTTTGCAAATCGCTTGTTTTCAGCTTCCCCAAAAGAGGCTAATTCGGCGCATTTGTCTTTGTCCATTAACATTAAAGATGGGCCGGCGCACCGGTCCTTCCAATAAGCAAGAAGGAAAGGAAAGAGAATAGCATATTAAGGAATGAAAGTACGGAAATACGGACATGAGCCCGCACAAACAAGTTCTCAGGCAAAAAGAATTGGAAATAAGCCTTTCTAGAACTGTTCGGAAGAACAGAGAAGAAAAGAAAGAAAGACTCTTAGACTAGTATAAAGAACTATAGCTTGTTCACTCATTTCATTACGTATCTTGAAACGAATCGCTCTAGTGGTTTAAGAAAGGCCCTGACCCAGCGAGTGGAATAAATGAGTTGAACGTAGTTCAACGAATCGTTTCAACTCATATAGTGAAACTCATTTCGTTGAACTATGTTCCTATGTTCAACTCATATTCAACTACTAAATAATCTCGACCTACGGAAAAGCATGGTAGCAGTCTTTTTGATCTCCTACTCGTCCCATAGATGATCTCTCAAAGCATAATCTTTGGGCGTACAACTCTGTGACAACCCACTGGTGATCCCCGCCGACAAAGCTACATCTAATGGTGCTTGAAGTAAAGCACTGAACGACCCTGCCATTTCCTCCTTGACATCAATGGTCTTTTTATCCCACACAATACCCCAGCACTGCCCAACTATTAGCAGGGTGCAAGGCATGCCGAATTCTATCCCTGCCACCCCTGAAGAAAGACTTTCAAAGCAAAGGAATGAATTCGTCTCAAAAGAAAGAGCTAGCGAACCACACCAATTCCATTCCAATTCTCCCCCCTTCTTAGTCAATCAAAGCAGGATAGGATAGCTGCCCTTTTAGAGCGAGGGCCTTTCGAGACCAATGCTATCAAGATCTCCTTTATGCCTTAAGCCTTGAGCTAAATCATTGACCCTGCGCCTGCTTTGATTAGGACATTGCCGCATTTCATCTCAAAGAGGATCTAACTCTTTCTTTCCGGCTTAGCCGAACTACTTGGCTCGGGTTAATTCACTCTTTCTTTATCGCAAGCTAATAGCCAAAGAGCTTCTGAAAGAGCACCGTCTTTTCTTCTTCCTTCAACATCTGCTTCAAAGAGCTAAGCCCGGGTGAGGATGGAACTCTCAAGGCGACATCTGTGAGATGAGAAGAGAAGTCGAAAGCGCTAACATTCACCAACAAGACCAGCAAAAAGAAAGGGCCGGCTATTGCAAGAACAGGATTACGCATGAAGTGAAGTTAGCTTTCTTTTCTAACTCTCACACCGGTTACGAAAGCAAGGGATATTCACTCAGCAGAAAGGGCTCCTCCGTTAAGAACCTCTTCCGGGCATGCCCCTGAGACTAGTGCTACTCCCTGCCTTCCTTTGCCCATCTGAGATCGAATGACAGTTTTTTTTTATACGATCAGATCTGCAGCGCTTAATGATTCAATCACAGCTGATACGCATTCAATTGCTAACATCAGGTTATTCAACAGCAGATAGGCTGTCAGCTCCTACGCTACGAACACAGCGGATATTGAAAAGAGCGCTTACTCTTCTTGCGGCGGAGTTGTTCACAAGAGGCTGTGAATTCAATAGCAGTTTATTCTCAAACAAGGAGACTAGTGCCTTACCTCTTTAAACAGTGTCAATTCAAATAGCTAGTTATCATCGTATCAACAGTCAAGGTATTCAATCGACAACCTCTCTGAGCTAAGAGAACGAAATGGGGCTTCCTCCCCCGTCTCATATGTCCATTCAAAATGAATTTCTCGAGTAATTCTAAAGAGTGGAAGACGAAGCAAGATATGCTCTTTCCTTTGCTTCTGTTTTCGTCCTATTTCTTCTATTTAAGAATAGAGTGGAATGGAAGAGGAAATTCATTCTTCTACCTTATTTTTATTTGACTTTAGAAAGTTTAGCTTAGAAGAGGGAAAAGCAGACGAGAAAAGACGCTTCATCAGATCGTCTTCTTGTCTTCCCTTGCTTCCTTTAGCAGCAGCAATGCAGACATCTCATAAGACTGGTTACGATCCGATTCTCTCTATCTATTAGCGGTTGATTAGCGAAATTCAATCAATGGCACAGCGTCCGATTCGATCACTCTATCGAGTGATGATTCAATCGACCTTGAAGGTTTGAATCAAATTCCCTTCCTGATCTGAGATGAAAAGGCAAGAAATTTGTTAGCTTTCTCGGCTTAACGACTCTTCGGCTTAAGGAGTTAACTACTTACAAGGCCTCTATTTCTTAAAAAAAGACGAGATGAGATCCTGTGGTCGAAGTACCAAACCCAAAAAGAAAGAACGAGTTGAATCGGATTCTCGCTCAAAGCCTATTCTCGAGGCACTCTTTCTCTTATAGCGGAATTCCCCTTCACTTGCCAAACCTTCTTCTTCCTGGTCCTATCGAACCAGACACTGAATACCTGGCCTTACCCAAGCCCAAGTCTAGTTTCGAATCGAGTCTCGGCATCAATCCGTGAAAGCATCTGCGCTAAATATCGAAAACGAATAGGTAAGGGCTTTCACTAATGTACCAACTGTCATGAGTTGGGCGGACAACTCGCAGACTAGCTTGGCGAAAGCATGGAATAGAGGCTCTCTTGGTGAGATCCCTAGTTCGTATCGTCTATCGGCTCCCACCATCCGCTCGAAGCCTTTAAGTAAAGGAATGGCTTTCTCTCTGGGGAATTCCATCATGATCGTAGACAATTGACATGAAGTGGGAAAAGTAGACTTCAAGTATTGGACTTACGTGAGTTGGTCGGGTCAAGGCTCCAATCCTGGGGCAGCCGCCGCAGGACAACCCTTACGCTGGGTCCTCTCCATCAAGAGGAAACTCACTTTCTTCAGCGGGTCCATCCGCATGGTCGTATAGTTCAACATGTAGTGGCGTAGGCCCATGTAAGAGCACAACGGGTCTTTTCTAGAACCATATACCTTTTCTCATAATCAGTGAACTTCTTGCTGAGTGCTGAGTATAGTAAATGGCTTGCTGACCAAGGACACAACTCATGGATGCTTTCATTACTGAAGGAGAGGTCGACCAGGCGTTGGCGGGGGAAACTGACCCGGGCTCCATTTCGGAAGATCTTCCGTCTAAGGGCCCTCTTCCTATTTAGGGGGTTTCATTACTGTGAGCTCGCAATGAGCTTGGAGGCGTCTATGTGTAAGTGGGGGTGAGGCAGAGTATGGGTAAGTTTTCTATCTCAAAGGCCCTTTTTCTCTAATATAGGATAAATCGCAATTATAGAGTCATTTCAGCAGAGAAAGATTAAGGCGGAGTTATTAAGACGACGAGTTAGGGTTATTTAGCGGAACAGGCATCTGTGCTCTTCGAGCGAAAAAAAAGACTATTAGACTCACTCCAAGTATGAGGGAATAGGGATGAGTTTCACATAGTGAAACGTGAGCGTAGCCCTATTCTAAAAGAATCGAGGGACCGAAGGAGAAGAAGAAAGAGGTTTGGAAGGAATCCTGAACCTGTGGTGGCGTTCTTGTGCTAATCGGTCTCTGAAAGAAGGTGAAAAAGAGGCAAGGGCGACTCAAGCAGCACCTACTAAGGGAACTTGTCCACGAATTAAGCATTCACCGGGACACTCCAGCCTTACTATTTATAAAGATAGACCCTGCTGTGACATGCCTTGATGCGAGGTTGAGCCTTAGGCTATCGAGCTTCGCAAGGAGATTGCCTTTCACCGAAAGCATAAGGGAATGTGACTAATCTCCGGGAATGGGCGGGGAGGCTGAGGGAGGACATAAATCTCCTTAAGCCGCTCATATAGGAGTACCTTCAAGGATGAATGTAGGACAGATTTTTGAATGTTCACTTGGGTTAGCAGGGAGCCTGCTAGACAGGCATTATCGAATAGCGCTCTTTGGAAGGGTTAACCTCTTTTGTATATAAGCAGTCAAACAAGATCGGATTGAATCTAGCCTGACAAGCAAGCAATGGGAGTTCGAACCTCCCTCGATCTATTCTATGGTGATTAAAGCGCGTGTTTACCTTTTTGAAAATCTCCTAAGCATGAAAATTTCCTTAACTCAGAGAATGCTTTGGTACAGAATAAGCTGTTGGTTTAAATCAATGAATCTGTGTCTAAAGTTCATTCCAAGCTAGACAATGTCCATGAAAAGGTAACCCAACACTCAAGGTTAGAGATCTTATCACATTCCAAGCTAGACAATGTCCATGAAAAGGTAACCCAACACTCAAGGTTAGAGATCTTATCTCTGCTCTCGAGTATCGACTGGCTACTATCTGGGAGGAACTTCAATAAAAGAAGAAGCGAGGCAGAAAACTTAAAGTTAATGAGAGACGCCATGCTCGCAAATGAGCAACCCGATCGGCAGTTCTTTTATGCGATAAGACGGGACTGGGCCGGTTTAAAACTCGAAGTCGTAATTAGGCCTGCCGTTCTTAAAGAGAAGAATGACGAAAAAGAGGATTTGACATAAAGAGAGGTCAAGTAAGAAGGAAGGAGATGAATGGAAAACAGCATTGAAAACCAAATTCAGCCTCTGTCAGAGGTTTTCCTAAATCAAGAAAGGGGCGCATCGGTAAAGACATTACATTACAGCTAACCGAACTGCGTAACCAAAGCGACTCCTCTTGACGGAAGAGGCGGGATCCTATTCCCCGATGTTCCTGTTCTTAAAACTCCATTCCCTGCGCCAGTACTTACTTCCTGCCTCTAGTTCGAACTTCTAGTACGACAAGACAAGTTGTGGTTATAATAATTATTGTAGTCTAAGTAAGAATCGATTCAAGAGGTCTCCAAGCAATCGCAGCTACTTTCTCTTCCACTGCCTTCTCTAAACCAGCAACAACGGATACGAGAAGAGCTGCAGCGGCTAGGCTTATAGCGCTTACGAGAGCAGCCTATGAGGATTCCCTTTCTATCAAGGCATGATCTTCCTTTTCTTTATCTCACTTCCTTCCTCAACACGGATTCATGGGAAGGGGAAAAGATCCGAACGTTAAAGAGCGGATAAGGAGATAAGACCCGGTAAGCATCCCACAGCGAAGGGTAGAAGAATCAGTCTAAGGCTATGCTCTGGGTTCTGGGAAGGTAGTTCAGTCACACCCGATGGATAAGCAGTGATTCCTCTCTTAGCATCTTACCCGGCAAAAAGCCTTAAAACAGGTATTGGACTGCTTTCAAAGGCAAGGGGGGGGATTACTCTTAACTAACTAAGCCTAAAGGCTATCCAGCTTAAGGATGAAATTCTTTAGAAGGCGGGCGGTAGCAAAGGCAGAAGGAAAAGGCTTAGTCACCAGTTTCATACGAACTCACGAAGAAGGAAGGATGCCGGGTCCTCCCCTTCCCTTGGGTTGACCGTAACTATTTAGTTTATACATCTAGTGTGACTAGAAAGGCTTATTAATTCTTATTCCATTTCGTTTTGAAAGTAAGATGCTACTAAAACTTTAGTCTGTATACCCTTGCTTGAATTTAGGCTCTCTTAATAGGTAGTAAGTTGCTGTAGCGCATCAACCATGTCATTTTTTCCATATCTATTCCTGTGGAAGTCTTTTTCATCTTGGGACTTTTCGTACGTTTTTCCTCCATTCCAGTAGCATTTTCTTCATCTGCTTATGTGTCTGCCGATGGTGATGCTGTTCTATATCTTGATTCTGTTTTAGACCTATAGGCTAGTATCCATCGATTAGCTCGGCTTGTCCTATGTTTTAGCTTAACTCATCGTATCGGCGGTTGTCTAAGGGCAACCCCTCTTGAAAGAAGAAATTCAATAGTGTTGGGGCTACTCACAAGAGATCCCCATGCATACTAGGAAGAAGAACCTGTTAACGAAAGAGAAATAAGAGAAAGCAAGTACACGATAGCTATAGATAGCTCTTCCTCTAGCACCCTATAAGAAAGGCCTTTGCTCAAGCCAAAAGGGATCAAGGAAGTACGAGCTAGTAAGATGGTTAGACCGCCCGGGAAGAACCCAGAGAAAGTACCTCTACAACAATAGATATTGTCCATACAAGGACTTTAAAGCCCTTCCTAAGTCAAGCATAAATCAAGGACAATCAACAAAGAAAGAACAACGAAGTAGCAACTCTTCACTTCGGAGCAAACTACCCGGGATAACGACCAAAAAGAAGGGCAGCTTTCACACGGCAACACGAGTGAGAAGAACAAGGAAGTAGGAGATATCAGCTTGAAGGTCTTTCCTTGACACGAAGGCTATAAGCATCAAAGGAATACCAGACCTAAATGACTTAGGAGTTTTAACTAGGAAAAGTCCGTACCTTACTTACCCGGGCCAAAGCGCTTTCAATGGTGATGAAAGAAGGGGAAATGAAATCGTAAACTATATAATCAGAAATCCCACAACTGTGAAAATAGACCCAACAAATGTCTTCCTGCAAACCCGCTGTTGAATGATAGCCATTACATTTCAGAATGGGAAGATGCCATCATCGGCTGTTTCAAACTCTTGAGATCGAAGTTAGCACTAAAGTAAACTATTGGGGAATAGGATGATCCGCCTAGAGCAGAGCCTTTAGGGTCAGACCGGGGAAGGATTCTTTCTTGCTTTCTGCCTTACCCCCGTATCATCTAGGGTTAGAGCCAGGAGGGCATAGGAATTAGGAATTGATAACGGAAAGGGGACGACTAAAAGGACTGACCTAAGGGTCTTCCATCTTTACAGTGAGTCCACTTCTTTACAGAACCGTAACAAAACCTCAAAGTTCCTTTACCAGGCATTTTGTCCGTAAGAGTTCCGACTGGATCTAGGGAATAGTAAAAAGTAATAGAATCCCTGGGAATAGTAAGGGAATTCCCCGTTTTGGGAATAGATTAACCAGGTTTAGTAGTGCTAATCCTTATATAGAGAACTCCCGATCGTAACTTGGATGATTTCATCGACCCTCCCATATACATCCAAACATGGCACTCTCCTAAAGTGGATTTATCTACTTTTAGGTTTGGTCTTATGTTTCGTGTGTATGATTGGGTGGTCGAGTTTGCAAATATGGATCTTCGGGTCCTCGCAGACACGAAGTCATCTAGTGCCTAGCTCCTTAGGAGAGAGTGATTCTCTCTTGCGGACCATTGGACCATAAGACTTTCGGCGTTGAGAACCTTTGTATCCGAGAGTAGACCTGTCATTCAAGAGCGAATTACTTTACTATCAGCCCAAGGATCAGGGCAACCTCTTGGATATCTCGCTTCTTGGCCGCTCTTTACGCTGTCCCACCATTTGGTGGTGTGCGGATAAGATATATCCGGGGAAGCGCTTTTATAAGTATGCTATCCTTGGCGACGATATTTGTATCGCCGACTCAAAGGTCGCAGAAGTCTACCTATCTACACTTAAGGATTTAGGTGTGACTATATCACTTCCTAAGTCTTTAGTGTCAGATGTGGGTGGCGCTTAGTTTGCTAAGAAGTTTAGGTCTAAGAATTGTTCAGTGGATTTATCCCCAGTTTCTATTTGAAACCTGGCTAATTCCCATACAATACATGGAGTGTATTCCCTTCGTCATCTCTATAAGATACATAACAGAGGTTTTTCCACTCTATGTGGATTGTATGGTATTGGTTATAGGCTTCTTGGTGAACTTAACCACACTAAGTCGTCTACAGTCTTACGGCTGAAGGCGATTTGGTTAAAGGCTAAGTTTCGAGTGGTGGATAGGACGGGGTAAGCCCCTCAATCCCTACCTGAAGGGAAGAAAAGTTTTCTATCTCCTTAAGGAGCCTAAGGAGGTCCGACTCTTCCCTGAACAGTTGGTCTTTGATGGGGAGCGGGAGATTCTTGAAAGAAACGTTGTCTATCAATGGATGAGACAATGGTTCACTTGGCTGTCCTGGTACCATACCATCAGTTCTAATCCAGACCCTTCCCTCGATCAATTCTTTGATGCTCCTATATGTGCTACTTCCTGGAAGCGCCAAGACTTTTATAGTAATATCTATATTCTTGCTAAGGTCTACGATATGGGGGTGGCTTGGTCACTTCAGACTTGTCCTTCGTACGTCTTGGACGATAAGACAGTGGTCACCTTGGATCCTCGGTGGTCTGAGTGGGCACGACTTCATGATGGCACCAGTGGATTAACCAACACTGGTCTATCAGTGAAGCTGGCATAAGAATTTTGGAAGGTAAGAAGTGAAATCAGCTAATCGAGATAGTAATACACATAGATGCATCCCTGTCCTAGTTACGTCCGGCATAGGAATTGAAGGAGAAGGATTTGCTGCTAACTTACCAGATTTTCCCTCTTCTCAATCTAGGGAGAGTACAACTATCAGAATAAGTACCTCGGGTCACCGTTAATCCACGGCAGGATAAACAAGGAGACGTATAAGAGTCTTTTGGATTTGATTCGATCCAAACTGTCAGGCTGGAAGGCAAATCAACTGCCGCTTGCAGGACGGATCACCTTAGCCAAAGCATGCATTCAGTCTATTCCAACTTTTCAAATGCAGTCAGCCAAACTGCCGGGCCATGTTTCCGGATATCTTTTGCAACTGCGCCAAAAAATCGGTCTGGGGTCAATTCTTTTTTTGTGCTGTCCAATTCCTCTCGATTTGAAGAAAAAAAGTCTTTGCAAGCCTCCTCGGGGTTATAGGCGGCATTTTATGCCAAGGCAGGATGTTGCGAAAGCACTCGTTGAAAGAGCAAATAACATTCATGTTTCCGCTCCCGGATTCGGTTCTCGAACTCGAGCAAACTAGAAATAACATAAGAAAGGTTGGTCGGATCAACGCGTAGAGAAATGCTATCCGACTTGATCACGCGTTTAAATTACTTGATCTGATTTACTATTCCAATTCCACTTTTTCTTTTTCGAGATTCTGTTGGTGTTCCAGTGTGGGCTGTCTCCTCTATCAAAATAATAAGAGAAAGAGAAGAAAAGTTCACAGAAGGTTGGGAAGTCGTATG
>NW_026263856.1:3813-4493 GCF_000817695.3 Arachis duranensis
CGGCTCACGGTTAAATCCATAACCAGCCCATTGGCATCACGGTTAAATCCATAACCAGCCATCTCATTAACAAATACAGCCTTTCGGCCCATGGCATAACAAGCACTTCCACCACCATCCTCCGCATCTCACATAATCATGCTTGATCCTCAATGATCATTCATTTTTCCCTTGCTTCACTCGCAAGTTACCACATTCACTAGCCTTTCTTCTCGTAGCTAGACATATCATAATGATTTAAGATATAAGTGGTGAGATCGGAGGCTTAGAAGTATGAAATTTGGCTTTTAAAACTCAAAAATCAACTTTGGGATGAAAACAGGGCCACGCGTACGCGCACTCCACGCGCACGCGTAGATGGCCTCAAAAACTCATCGACGCGCAAGCGTCATGCACGCTAACGCGTGGATTAAAAATTTGCCAATCGACGCGTACGCGTCAACCACGCGTATGCGTGGGTGTTCTCGTGCCCCAGGCACAACACTAGCACAGTTCTGGCATAACTCTCTGGAAAATGGCTGGGCATTGGGTGCAGCACCATCGGCGCGCCCACGCACATCACGCGCACGCGTGGATGGCATTTTCAGGAAGAACGGCGCGCACGCACCAAGTGCGCCCACGCGCAAGGGGTCATTCTGCTAAAAATTTTCTAAGTTAAAAGCTGCAGAATTCACCAATTT
>NW_026263856.1:5846-6861 GCF_000817695.3 Arachis duranensis
ATGGCTTACCTCAAGATTGATTGTATGGGTTTTGTAGAGCTCTCCGTGGTGAACGTGTGGCCGTAAACGGAGCGGCAATCGGAGCTCTAGATCAAAAGTTATGGTGGTTTGAAGATCAACAAAGGGAGAGAACTTGAGAGAGTGTTCTTCCCTCCATGGCCTCTCTTTTTTCAGCGTGAATTGAGTGTTGTGAGGAGAGAGAATACTGAAAACTAGGGTCTTGGTTTAGTTATGTTGGGCCAAGGGCCCACTTTGGGTCCGGTTGGCCCGGTTTTGCCCGTTCGGTCCAATCTTGGTCCGAATTCTATAAAATTGGTACCAAAATTCTCGTCTCAATCTCCTCTATCACATTTAGCCATAAAAATCACATTTTGGGCTTTCTAGAATAAATTATCATTTATGGGTTAATTAGCCGTTAATTAACCGGGTTTTACATTCTACCCACCTAATTGGGAATTTTGCCCACAAAATTCAAATGCAAATTACCTGAGAATAAATGCGGATAATCCGTTCGCATCTCCGACTCGAGTTCCCAAGTGTGTTCCTCAACACCGCCTCGACTCCATGCCACTTTGACTAATGAAACCTCTTTTCTACGCAACCGTTTGATACTAGTATCATCAATTCTGACTGGAGCCACTGGAAGCGTCAAATCTTCCCTTAACTGAACCGACTCAGGTTCCAACACATGGCTAGCATCAGGGGTGTACTTCCGAAGCTGCGACACATGAAACACATCGTGCAGATTCGAAAGATGATGTGGTAGAGCCATCCGATACGCCACCGGTCCAATCCTTTCCAGGATCTGAAATGGACCAATGTATTGAGGATTCAACTTCTTTGCCTTAATCACCCTACCTACTCCCGTGATCGGAGTAACCTTAAGGAAAACATGGTCTCCTTCCCCAAATTCTAAGGGCTTTCGCCTCTGATCGGCATAACTCTTTTGACGACTCTGCGCCGTAAGCATCCTATCACGGATTTTCTTGACTTGTTCAGTAGTCTCAACTATCAT
>NW_026263856.1:6880-11944 GCF_000817695.3 Arachis duranensis
CTATCAGAGATTATAGTAGCAGGTACACTATGAAGTCTCACAATCTCCTTTATGTATAACCGTGCTAGCTCCTCAAGGGTGTAAGTCATCCGAATGGGCAAAAAGTGAGCTGACTTCGTTAGTCGGTCCATAATCACCCAAATAGCATCAAAACCAGTTCTAGTCCTTGGCAATCCCGACACAAGGTCCATTGCAATACTTTCCCACTTCCATTGTGGAATCTCTAAAGGTTGCAACATCCCTGAAGGTCTTTGATGTTCAATCTTTACCTTTTGACAAGTTAAGCATTTTGATACATATTCCGCCACATCATTCTTCATACCCGGCCACCAGAACATTGCCTTTAAATCATGGTACATCTTAGTACTTCCTGGGTGAATGGAGAATCCACTTTTGTGTGCCTCCTTTAAAATATCTTGCCTCAAAGTGCCAACATCCAGCACAATGATCCTACCCTTGAATCTCCATAACCCATCTTTTTCTTCCGACACTCTCCACCGTTTTCCTTGCTCAATAGCCGGTAACACCTTCTATAACGCTTCATCATTTTGATGAGCCTTTAGGAGTTCGGACTTAAAATCACTTGAGATCTCTAATCGGCTCAAACACAAAGTTCCGGATACTTCTCGAGCACCAATTTTCAGACTCTCGAATCCCTTGAGCAACTTCTCCTCTTAAAGCATCACCCAAGCCGCATATAATGACTTCCAACTTAACGCATCCGCCACTACGTTCGCCTTTCCCGGATGGTAATGCAACTCAAAGTCGTAGTCCTTCAACAATTCCATCCACCTTCTCTGCCTTATATTAAGCTCTTTCTGATCAAAGAGGTACTTCAAGCTCCTATGATCAGAGAAGACTTGGAACTTAACCCCATAGAGGTAATGCCTCCACACCTTCAAGGCAAACACAACCGCAGTGAGTTCCAAATCGTGCGTAGGGTAACGTAACTTCATGAGGTCTCAACTATCGTGAGGCATACGCCACCACATTATGATGCTGCATCAGCACGCACCCTAGACCCTTTAATGAGGCATCACAATACACCTCAAATGGCTCGTTCGGCTCAGGTAAAACTAACACAGGTGCAGTGGTCAACTTTTTCTTCAATGTCTGAAAGCTCTCCTCGCACTCAAGAGTCCAAACAAACGGAGTGCCTTTGCGGGTTAACTTTGTCATTGGCAAAGCAATCTGTGAAAAGCCCTTGATAAGCCTTCGGTAATAGCCAGCTAAACCCAGGAAACTCCTCATCTCCGTCACGGTGGTTGGTTGCTTCCAATCCATCACAGCCTCCACCTTAGTTGGATCTACGGCTATTCCCTTCTTACTCAACACGTGACCCAAAAACTTCACCTCACTCTTCCAAAACTCACACTTAGACAGTTTTGCATAGAGTTTCTTCTCCTTTAGAATATGCAACACGGTCCTCAAGTGTTCCGCATGCTCTTCTTCAGTCTTGGAATAAATCAGTATGTCATCAATGAAGACAACAACGAATTTATCTAAAAACAGACGGAAAACTCTATTCATGTAATCCATAAACACTGCAGGAGCGTTCGTCAACCCAAAAGACATTACAGTGTACTCGTAATGACCATAACGAGTCTTAAAAGCGGTCTTAGGGATATCTTCACCCCTCACCCTTATCTGGTGATAACCGGATCGCAAATCGATCTTGGATAAAACTCCAGCTCCTTGTAACTGATCCATGAGATCATCAATTCTCGGCAATGGGTACTTATTCTTTATTGTAACCTTATTCAGCTGCCTGTAATCCACACAGAGCCGCATACTCCCATCCTTCTTCTTCACCAGTAACACTGGAGCACCCCACGGAGAGACACTTGGTCGTATAAAATTCTTTCCCAACAAATCCTCTAACTGAGACTTTAGCTCGTTCATCTCTAAAGGTGACATCCTATAAGGAGCACTTGAGATTGGTCCCACCCCCGGCACCAACTCAATAGCAAACTCAACCTCTCGGTTAGGTGGAAACTCATCAATATCATCGGGAAACACTTCTGGAAACTCACACACAACCGGAATCTGTTCCAACCTTTGATCATCACCCGAAATGCCCGCAGTTAACAACATGATACCCTGACATTCGGTTCCGGAATAGTTCACCATCATCAAATTCAAGTAATAATTATTCACCACGACCGGCCCTTCAGTATCTTCCAGCATAAAGTACACTGACTTTGTAGAACAATCTAGCAGAACATGGTTCTTAGATAACCAGTCCAATCCCAAGATAAGATCAAGACCGATCATCGGTAAGCAGACTAAATTATGAACAAAATCACGCTGCTTGAACCTAAAGGAAACTTCCGGGCATCCTAGCCTAGTTACCGTGGCTTCATGGGTAGCATTGTACACTCTTAGATCATAACTTAAAGTTACAATCTTCAATCCTAACTCATGGGCTTTCTCAAATACAATGAATGAATGTGATGCTCCCGAATCAAATAAAGCATTTAAAGCTTGACCAGCCATTTCACAGTTACCTCTAATGAGTGTCTCAAATCCCTCAGCTCCTATAGCTGAAGTGGTGAACACCCGACCAGTCTGCTGTGCTTTCCCTGCACCTTGTTTTTTCTTCTCCGGGCAGTTTGGGACCTTATGTCCCGCCTTACCACAGAAGTAGCACAAACCCCATCCGGCCATGCGCGGGACTCCCGGATGGTGACTTCCACACCTAGCGCAAGCTTGCTCATTCTGTGGCTGCTTCCCAAACCTTTTTCCTTGGGAGTTGTTGTTGTTGGGCCTCCTAAAAGAGCCTCCCCGCTTGAAAGGCGGACCTCTAGGTGCAAAGCTCTTCTCTCGGTTCCTTAGGAATGATCCCTTGTGACTCCCTCTCTCAGCAGCTGCCTCCTTCACATACTCTTCAGCAACCCCACACTTGTTCACCAACACAACGGAAGTTCTGATCTCTATTGGTCCCTGAGCTCCATTTTTGTCGTTGCCATGGTTGCTCATCTGTTGTCCAAGAGCCTCTGCAGTGGCCCACATAGCCGCAGCCATGTTTCCCAATGCCGCCATAAGGTCTACTGGGTTATTCGAGTTATTCTCTGGCGCACGAGCATTCGTACGACCTCTCACACTACCTCTACCGCGTCCACGAGGTGCCATCTGGTTCCTATACACACCTAACAATCGATATTAAGTTGATCAGTCTTAATATCGGAAGTCTAGTGCTTCAAAGTCCCAAATGCATGCTCATGAACGTTTATGCCAATTATATCAAGCAGATATACTAATAGCACATAACACACACACAGAGAATGTACAGAAGCATAATCAGTCCATCCCTCAGGCTCTACAGAAACGAACTGCTCTGATACCATAATGTAACACCCTACCATACAGAGTCTTATGCTTAAGTCATAATTCAGAGATGGCAAGGTATTACGACCTCTAAAATAAAAATTTAGTACGTATAGTAGTATGAATGATTGATCATAACTAGGAGCCTTTGTAGAAAAAGAGGTAAACAAAAATCGCAACTCGAAAGTGCAACACTCCGATCGATAACGTAACGAACAAGGATAACCAACGCGTGATTATATATATACAAAGGAGTGTCAAAAACAGGAATATCAAGACTCAAAATCCGGCTGCGAAGATAACCGGTCCGAGCATAGAAATATATACATATGATAAAATAAGGAAACCCCAAAGGAAACCCAAAGGGACACAAATACATAAAACCTAATCTCCAAAATCTCCCATAAGAGGAGTTATCACAGTTTGTATTATTTAATGGAGATAAAAGTATCTAAGCAAAACATATAAACCAAAACATAGCCCCGAGAACAAAGGATCTTCGCAAATATAGAAGTCCCCAGCATGCATCAGCGGAAAACCTCACGTCCTGCATCTGAAAAACCACAAAATCCGCATGGGTGAGAACCAGAGGTCCCCAGCATGGTAACAACTTCCACATATATAATACATAATAATGGAGGAAAGCCGAAGGCAATCCTAGAACTTCCTCTAGATAATATCAAAGCTTATAAACAGCCTAAACCATAAAGGGCATCTGACTAAAGATTCTTCAGTCTAACTAATACTTCCCTTTCCAATTCCTTCAGACCTCCCAACCACCAGCAGGAGTATAATGTAGCAAACACAGTTATATCAAGCAAGGAATATACAAATAGGAGCAGTTAAGGCATTTAGACAATTAGCAAGTAATATGCAGTCAAATAGGCAATCTCAAACAATTCATATAGTATGCATATGATGAATGCCTGTCCCTAGTGGCTGATGATATCATCTTGTCGGTTATAGAGCCAACCCGACAAGTCCTGGTCGCTAACCATTGGACTGTCCCTCTGTCACGCATCCCCAACTCGAGTTATACTCGTTATAAACTTGATCACAATCATGATCTATATCCATCACCCTCACTGGTGAATATTTACGGGGGCGAGCTCATCCGGGTCTTTCACAGTGCCCGGCCACACTTATGACATAGGGTCAAAAGAGCTTCGAGTCTCAACCTGGAGCACGTGGTGGCTAGCCACTGCTTCCTCCCAGGGAAACTCTCATCTCCAACAGTGGAAGTGCAACATTCACAATTCATTCAACAGCATATATGCATTTATATATGGCCATAATCATGGCTCCGCCATAACACGGCAATAATCTAGCCTTCCGGCTCACGGTTAAATCCATAACCAGCCCATTGGCATCACGGTTAAATCCATAACCAGCCATCTCATTAACAAATACGGCCTTTCGGCCCATGGCATAACAAGCACTTCCACCACCATCCTCCGCATCTCACATAATCATGCTTGATCCTCAATGATCATTCATTTTTCCTTTGCTTCACTCGCAAGTTACCACATTCACTAGCCTTTCTTCTCGTAGCTAGACATATCATAATGATTTAAGATATAAGTGGTGAGATCGGAGGCTTAGAAGTATGAAATTTGGCTTTTAAAACTCAAAAATCAACTTTGGGATGAAAACAGGACCACGCATATGCGCACTCCACGCGCACGCGTGGATGGCCTCAAAACTCATCGACGCGCAAGCGTCATGCACGCTAACGCG
>NW_026263856.1:12957-18695 GCF_000817695.3 Arachis duranensis
TTCAAGAGAGTTGGGTCCTATAACATCAAGGAGCCTAAAATCTCAACATTTTTGCTCATAAAACTCGAAAACAAGGATGGAATTTTGAAGAGCAAAACATGGCTTACCTCAAGATTAATTGTATGGGTTTTGTAGAGCTCTTCGTGGTGAACGCGTGGCCGTAAACGGAGCGGCAATCGGAGCTCTAGATCAAAAGTTATGGTGGTTTGAAGATCAACAAAGGGAGAGAACTTGAGAGAGTGTTCTTCCCTCCATGGCCTCTCTTTTTTCAGCGTGAATTGAGTGTTGTGAGGAGAGAGAATGCTGAAAACTAGGGTCTTGGTTTAGTTATGTTGGGCCAAGGGCCCACTTTGGGTCCGGTTGGCCCGGTTTTGCCCGTTCGGTCCAATCTTGGTCCGAATTCTATAAAATTGGTACCAAAATTCTCGTCTCAATCTCCTCTATCACATTTAGCCATAAAAATCACATTTTGGGCTTTCTAGAATAAATTCTCATTTATGGGTTAATTAGCCGTTAATTAACCGGGTTTTACAATTGATTTGATAGACGGGTACCCCCTTCCCTTTTCTTTCCATTTTTTGTAAAAAATGACCTACTTAACTCAGTGGTTAGAGTATTACTTTCATACGGCGGTAGTCATTGGTTCAAATCCAATCATCTATATCAAATTTGAATATCAGAATAGTAGATATAGTTCTGATTCAATGGGTTAGGTCCACTTACTTTTTTTTTAATGTTTCGAAATTTTATACGTTCTGATCGCCAACTCATATTAGATCCAGTTCTGTTTTATTGGATCCAATCACGATCTTTTAATAAGAACAAGAAATCTTTCTCGATCAATCCTTTTGCCCCCATCCCATTCTTCGAGAATCAGAAAGATCCTTTTCAATCATGTTTGAATTTGTTCGTTTGGAATCGGGACTCTTCTACTGCATTTTACTTATTTTTTATTTTTTTTTCTTCCATTCCATCATTCCTTAAGTCCCACAGGTTTGATCCTGTAGAATCTGACCCATTTTCTCATTGAGCGAAAGGTACGAAATAAATCAGATTGATTTTTTGATCAAAAGTACTGTGTGAAATCTTCGGTTTTTTCTTTCCTCTTTCTCTATCCCTATCTCGTAGGTATAGCGTTTGAATCAATAGAGAACCTTTTCTTCTATATCTGTATGAATCGATATTATTACATTCCAATTCATTCCCGATACCTCCCAAGGAAAATCCCGAATTGGATCTCAAATTGACGCGTTAGTGTGAGCTTATCCATGCGATTATGCACCCTTCGAATAGGAATCCATTTTTCTGAAAGATCCCGACAATTAAGGATACCACTCTTGACAAAGAAAAGGTTGGTCCATCTTTTTTTTTATTTACGCATCCTATTTTTCCTATTTTTTTTTTGAAGGGGGGAGGGGGTTGCTAACTCAATGGTAGAGTACTCGGCTTTTAAGTGCGACTCCATTTTTTACACATTTTTATGAAGCAATTGTTTCGTCCATAACCTCGGTAGAGTTTGTAAGACCACGACTGATCCAGAAAGGAATGAATGGAAAAAGCCGCATGTCGTATCAATAGCGAATTCTAAAAGGATCTCATTCTTATTGGATCGGACCATTTTTTTGTTTGAATTCGTGAACAAAATCAGTTGGGTTTAAGTAATAAAGGGATAGAACTTGGCAACTCCAATTATAGAGAAACAAAAAGCAACGAGCTTTCATTCTTTTTAATCGAATGATTACCCCATCTAATTGGACGTTAAAAATATATTAGTGCTTGATGCGGGAAAAGCTTTTCCCATGAATGGATTATTTATTTTTGTTATGAGTCCTAATTTTTAGCAAATAGTGAGTTCGTTAAACTTTCTGTGATACAAACATGAAGTTCCTTTTTTATTTTATTTTTATTCAAGGGTAAATAAATAAAAAAAGAATTAATTTAATTTGAATAAAGGATACCACTCTTGACAAAGAAAAGGTTGGTCCATCTTTTTTTTTATTTACGCATCCTATTTTTCCTATTTTTTTTTTGAAGGGGGGAGGGGGTTGCTAACTCAATGGTAGAGTACTCGGCTTTTAAGTGCGACTCCATTTTTTACACATTTTTATGAAGCAATTGTTTCGTCCATAACCTCGGTAGGGTTTGTAAGACCACGACTGATCCAGAAAGGAATGAATGGAAAAAGCCGCATGTCGTATCAATAGCGAATTCTAAAAGGATCTCATTCTTATTGGATCGGACCATTTTTTTGTTTGAATTCGTGAACAAAATAAGTTGGGTTTAAGTAATAAAGGGATAGAACTTGGCAACTCCAATTATAGAGAAACAAAAAGCAACGAGCTTTCATTCTTTTTAATCGAATGATTACCCCATCTAATTGGACGTTAAAAATATATTAGTGCTTGATGCGGGAAAAGCTTTTCCCATGAATGGAATAAGCTAATCCCTTTTTCGAAAGACCCGCATAGAAATATGCTACTGATGTAAGTAAAGCTAATGCAACAGTAGTATTTATATCATTTGTGGGTGCAGCTAACTCCCCATGAGGTAACTGTATTATTTTCCAAGGCAAAAGAGCCCCCGACCAATTTAAAACAAAAATAAATAAGAACATAGTTCCAACAAAGGGAACCCACGGACCATATTCTTCCCCAATCTGAGTTTTACTTACATCTCAAATGAATTCGAGGACATATTCAAAGAAATTCTGACCAAAAGTGGGAATGGTTTGCGGATTTCTAACAACTAAAATGGCTGAAAACATTCTTGTGGTAGGTCCTGTTCCCGGCCAGAAATATAGTGAAATCACCTTTCCTATCCTTTCCCCCAATCCTGCTACTGAGAGAGATGTTCACTTCTTAAAATATCCAATATATGTAGGCGGGAACAGGGGGAGGGGTCAAATTTATCCCGACGGGAGCAAGAGTAATAAGAATTCGAAATGAAAGGGTTGGGTTCGCTTTGACCGTTAAAAGTAGGTAACCCGTTCCCCCTGTCTTTTGTTTGTCTCTATTGCATTCTATCTCATTGTATCCCGTTCGGTTCTGCGATATTTGAGAATCGTCGTCAATACCTCGGTGTAGGTTCGGGATACTCCCTTGTTCCACAGTCCGGGGCTATTTAAACTAACCAATTCAGAATTCTCCGATGTACTAGTATTAGCAATAGCAAGTGCATCTTTGATGCAGTCATCAATTCTCCCGAGAGGCTACAATTGCTGCGAGCAAACATATTAATGACGAGGAAGGCATTTTTGTTTTTGCTATGCTACAAATACTTTACTTGTTCTGCTATTCTGCACAAGCCTGGCTGAGGAAGAATTACGAAGGGTAAAAATATGCGGATTAAAAGCTAAAGCTTAGGACATACTTTTTTTATTTAGAAATATCCACCATTTACGAAAATTTTGTTTCTTTTTTAAGAAAACAGTAAGGTAAGGCCATTCCATTTCGACAAAATACCCACACCCAAGTTCCATAGCTTTGGGTCCGCTAGCCCGATCATGATTTTCTTACCCCCAGAGGTAAGGGTCCTTACCTTTTTGGCCGGTTGTGGGCGAGGAGGGATTCGAACCCCCGACACCGTGGTTCGTAGCCACGTGCTCTAATCCTCTGAGCTACAGGCCCCATCCCGTCTCCACTGGATCTGTTTCCCGGAGTACCCAAAAACTAAAAAAAGGGAACCTTCCCGCTCCCCAGCCATTTCATTTCGGCTTAAGAAGATGTGAAAGCGCCTCTCTCTCTATAAGAACGGTGCGTTCCGAGGTGTGAAGTGGGCGAGAAGGGATTTCATAATTGGGGTTTTGAATAAGACGACCTTTTTCATTTTGAATTCTTATTACTTTTTCATATTGAAAAAGTAATAAGAGAGGTCTTAAGCTTTTTATCATCCTGGCGCCGAGCTATTTTTCCGCAGGACCTCCCCTACAGTATCGTCACCGCAGTAGAGTTTAACTACCAAGTTCGGGATGGATTGGTGTGGTTCCTCTACGCCTAGGACACCAGAATATCGAACCATGAACGAAGAAAGGCATGAGATAAAAGCATATTGGCTATTCATTGTGAGGCCCTAATTCTTGACTGGAGGGGACACCAAAGGCCTCTGCCCTTCCATCCCTTGGATAGATAGAGGGGGGGCAGAGCTTTTGGTTTTTTCATGTTGTCAAAGAGTTGAACAATGAAAATAGATGGCGAGTGCCTGATCGAATTGATCGGGTCATGTAGGAACAAGGTTCAAGTCTACCGGTCTGTTAGGATGCCTCAGCTGCACACATCACTGCACTTCCACTTGACACCTATCGTTAATGAGAAACGGCTCGTCTCGCATTTGATTTACTTTTTCGGGATATCGCAATGGAAATAATATGAATTCTGTTTAATTCTATTGTAATATATTCTTAATTCTATTCTATCTTTATTCCCTTTTTCTATTCGAAATCTTATTGTTGGGTCAACCCCCCCTTCTTTTGTTTGTCCACTACATAATGTGGTATACTGTATTCATTAAGATGATATTTTATCTTATCTCATAAAGGTTCCGCTCAAAGAAGGGAATCAACAAGTATTATTCTATATAAATAGAATAGAAAAGATTTTCTATTTCGATATTTTGCTACAATCAAAAAACAATCGGACTCTAGGAAAAGATAAAAAATAAAATCTCTCCTAGAATCTCGTTTTCCCTATTTTGATTTCTACTGTGCTTAATATTCTCCAACTATTTTTTTTATATTACAACAATAAAGAACTAATAATTGTTTTCTATTGTAGGACATTGAAATCTGAAAATAGTGACATAATCATATTGCTCTAATTTATTGGGCTGAAAAAAGGCAAAGTAAAATAGTCTTCTTCACTATATATACTATGACTGACTAGTACTGCAGTACAAGGAATTCTCTAAATACGGTAGAAAAAGACTCGAAAGAATCAAAGGTTCGGTCATTTTTCTTAAATTTTTGATTATACAGAATAGAATTACAGTACAGAATTTATCGACTAAAATTTAGTTCTTTTACCGGCTTAGGCTTAATATGTTCATAAATTCGCGGACCTGTAAATTAGAAATTCATCTCGGACAATTGCACCTTCTCAAATTGTTTCTTTTTAAGAACCAAGAAGTTGTAACGGAAACGGATATGTTAAATTTAAATAATAAAAAGTTTTAAACTTCTTAATTTAATCCTATTATTCCAAATCTTATTTGAAGATAAGAAAAATATATAAATCCTTAAATTTATCTGTGCAGGGTTATAATGCCAAAATCTCAAGTCGGCGCACTCGTCTTTATCTTGATCTTTACAAGCCTCTTGAATATTCTATTTACTTCATTTTTTCTTTGATTTTTTTGTAGAATGCGACTTTTTTAGTGCCGTCTTCTTTATTATTAGTATTGATAAGAATTCTCTTGTTAAGACCCTATGAACAATTAAACAAAACCTCAGATTCATACTAGAACCACAATAATTCAAAAAAACCTTTAATATCCAAAAATTCCCTGAGTAAGAACTGTTGTCTTGTAAGAAAAAAGATATCATAGAAAATCTATAATCTATTCCCGCGTTTTTTTTATTTTCAATTCGGGAATTAGTTCTTGAATTTAGAAACAATAAAGAAATAGACTAAAAATCGAAAGAATCCACTGCCAAATTTGGCATGACGAAAAAATACAATATTATTTTCTTTCATCAAAGGACATCAATTACTAAGATTCGAAGCAATTAGACCTTTTAATGAATA
>NW_026263857.1:0-2420 GCF_000817695.3 Arachis duranensis
AATTATTTTGATGACGTGAAAAGTTGAATGCACTTTTGAATTCAGCCTGGTTTACTTAAATTGACTTGGTTTTGGACAAACAATTTGTTACTGAGCCGTTTCCTTAAAGCTTTGGAAATGAGTTAAATCGGTTGATATTGATTTGATTTTGAAACGGTTTCCTTGAGATATGCCAATGAGGCGACTGTTGAATTTAGCTTGATTTTGAATTGATTTTTGGATTCTGGACTGTTGAAAGGGATTGAGGAACGGTTTAGTTGGGACCCGAACCGGGTGGCAAAGTCCAAGTTTTAGGGGATGTGTTGCCGAAATTTCTATAAAATCTGAGGCTTTGTTTGAAATGTTATTTGGAAAATTTTGAGTTTAATGCCTTTCCTATTTACTCGGAGGATTGTGAATTTAGGACTTCTCTTATTATCTTAGAACAATTATGAAAGCGATGAAGCTATGCTTTGAAAGAATTATTGAAAAAGAGAATAATGATTTCTCCTTATTTTCCAAGAAGAATAGTATGTCTTTGGGTACAAGTTATTCGAAAGAGAATTTTGCCTTGGGGCTGTTTTAAAAGGTAAAACAGGTTTATGTTTTTCTCTATTAAACATAAAGAGTGTCCATTGGAAGAGTTTTCGTGATTTTAAAAGGAATTAGATTTCGATTGATGAACCTCATTATTTTGACGTTTTGAATAAGATTCAGAGTACCCTTTAAACTCTAGTTTAACACAACAAAAATGATTCTCTTAGCAGTTTGAAACGCTTCAGATTTAATTATAGAATTGAAGCCGGTTTTGTTTAAGTAAAGGAAATGGCTTTGAAAAGAGTAATTGATTACATGACTCGGATTGGCTTAGATCCTATTTTATTACTCAAATCGAAAAGCCAAGGTTTTAACGATTTTAAATGAATTTGGCAAAATGAATTATGTTATTCTCCCCTAAAGGCTTGGGACTCTGCCGAGAAACTTTTGTTATAAAATGTCATTGTTGGATGGCTGATTTTGAATACTTTGAAATAAATCTTTAACTTGCCATGATTATGGAAGTTTTGGAAAGAGGATGTCGAGAGTGGCATTGTTTCTAAAAGGGGGAATTTGCCTTGAGTAAAAGTGGCTTATGAGCCTGAGATGATTTGAGAAATGAGATATTTAAAGCCAAGGCTGAAAAGAGTTGAATTTTGATTTCAAAGTGAATGAATTGAGAAAAGTGATTTATGGCTTAAATGCCGATTTATGAATTTGATGATGTTGAATGGTGGAGGTGTTATTTTGTTATGAGCCGGAATGGGTGTGTATGATATTGATTTATGGCTGATTGCCGAATGAGTTATGGGCCGTATGACTGACTATGAATTATGAATTTAAACCGGATGGCTGAGATGGATGTTGATCCATGGCTGGGACTAAATGAATATATGCTTGAGATACCTGGGTAGTAGCAAGGGTTGTGGTTCGTCCTACTTGCTCCAGGTTAGAGACTGTGACGCCTGGTAGTAGCGGTAGTAGTGGTTATTCCACTCGCTCCAGGTTGAGCTTTTAAACACCCGCCTGGGTAGTAACCGTAGTAGTGGTTATTCCACTGGCTCTGGGTTGAGCGGGTAGTAGCAATGGGGTTGTAGCTCAAATTTACTTGCTCCGCGATGGGTGTTTCTGTCCATGGTTAGCTACCAGGATGTGTCGCGTTGGCTATATAACCGTTAGATGATATCATCAGCCACTAGGACAGGCATGCATCATATGCATCTATGTGACATTGTTTGGGTGTGCATATTGTACGTGGTTTGCCTTTGTGATTAACTGCTAAATTATTCTACTTGCTGTAACTGTTTGTTTGTGCTTGAACTACCTATCTGTGTTTGCATCTGGGACTCTATTGGATTGTGGTGATTGGTTGTTGGTTGGATTGTTTAGGCCTAGGGCCGTGGTTGAAATGAGGTAGACCGATGATTGGTTTCGGTTTTGTGTTTTTGGTTTGGAAAAGTATGAAATGCTAATTTGGTTCAGCATGGCTAAACCTTTTTGAAAGGCTTTTGAGTTCTTGATAATTGAACGGTTCTTCTTTTAGAAAAGATTTTCGACTTTACTTTTATTGTAAACCATTGTTTTTGAAAAGAGGCATAAGATGGTTATTAATCACTGGTACGGTTTATCTTCACGTATCCTATTACAATAATTCCCAAAAACCCTCTACTGAGAACCCTTTCTAGGATGATGTTCTCACCCCCTACATTTTTTCCTTTTCAGGATATGGGCGATGAAGTCACGATGAGTATATTTAATTATTGTTGAGATTTTCTGTATTGCTTAGATTATACTTTAATGTACCCTTGCCTTTATCTTGATAATGTAAGAGGGATAGGAATTGTATTGGATAATACTTGTAATATTATATATATATGGATGTACTCTTTATGAGTTTTGTAAGT
>NW_026263857.1:9846-11370 GCF_000817695.3 Arachis duranensis
ATGATTTTGAATACTTTGAAATAAATCTTTAACTTGCCATGATTATGGAAGTTTTGGAAAGAGGATGTCGAGAGTGGCATTGTTTCTAAAAGGGGGAATTTGCCTTGAGTAAAAGTGGCTTATGAGCCTGAGATGATTTGAGAAATGAGATCTTTAAAGTCAAGGCTGAAAAGAGTTGAATTTTGATTTCAAAGTGAATGAATTGAGAAAAGTGATTTATGGCTTAAATGCCGATTTATGAATTTGATGATGTTGAATGGTGGAGGTGTTATTTTGTTATGAGCCGGAATGGGTGTGTATGATATTGATTTATGGCTGATTGCCGAATGAGTTATGGGCCGTATGACTGACTATGAATTATGAATTTAAACCGGATGGCTGAGATGGATGTTGATCCATGGCTGGGACTAAATGAATATATGCTTGAGATACCTGGGTAGTAGCAAGGGTTGTGGTTCGTCCTACTTGCTCCAGGTTAGAGACTGTGACGCCTGGTAGTAGCGGTAGTAGTGGTTATTCCACTCGCTCCAGGTTGAGCTTTTAAACACCCGCCTGGGTAGTAACCGCAGTAGTGGTTATTCCACTGGCTCTGGGTTGAGCGGGTAGTAGCAATGGGGTTGTAGCTCAAATTTACTTGCTCCGCGATGGGTGTTTCTGTCCATGGTTAGCTACCAGGATGTGTCGCGTTGGCTATATAACCGATAGATGATATCATCAGCCACTAGGACAGGCATGCATCATATGCATCTATGTGACATTGTTTGGGTGTGCATATTGTACGTGGTTTGCCTTTGTGATTAACTGCTAATTGTTCTACTTGCTGTAACTGTTTGTTTGTGCTTGAACTACCTATCTGTGTTTGCATCTGGGACTCTATTGGATTGTGGTGATTGGTTGTTGGTTGGATTGTTTAGGCCTAGGGCCGTGGTTGAAATGAGGTAGACCGATGATTGGTTTTGGTTTTGTGTTTTGTAAAACCCGGTTAATTAACGGCTAATTAACCCATAAATGAGAATTTATTTTGGAAAGCCTAAAATGTGATTTTCATGGCTAAATGTGATAGAGGAGATTGAGACGAGAATTTTGGTACCAATTTCATAGAATTCGGACCAAGATTGGACCGAACGGGCCAAACCGGGCCAATTGGACCCAAAGTGGGCCCTTGGCCCAACATAACTTAACCAAAACCCTAGTTTTCAGCACTCTCTCTCCTCATTTGTTACACACACAAGCTGAAATTAGAGAGAAAGGGAGGAAGAACACTCTCTCAAGTTCTCTCCCTTGGTTGATCTTCAAACCACCATAACTTTTGATCTAGAGCTCCGATTGCCGCTCCGTTTGCGGCCACGCATTCACCGCGGAGAGCTCCACAAAACCCATACAACCAATCTTGAGGTAAGCCACGTGTTGCTGTTCGAAATCTCAGCCCTTATTTTCGAGTTTCATGGGTGAAATGTTGAGATTTTGGGTTCTTTGATGTTATAGGACCAAACTCTCTTGAAGGAGAAGGTTAATCTTGTCTCC
>NW_026263857.1:15248-18051 GCF_000817695.3 Arachis duranensis
AGAATGATACTAAATGATGATGATGTGTTTTATATGGGGCATGTGTCACATTATGAGACACGTGTTGTGGTTCAAGGCTGCTACGTGTGCGATTCAAGTTATAAATATCTTAAACAAATAATTACGAAAGATAGATATATTAAAACACAAGTAATAATATGTAATAATATATATGGAGATAAATATATATGAGTTACTAACATAAATAATATTAGAAACATGATTATCATAAAGATAGAAGATATATGATGAAATATTAGCAAATCTAAGCCCATCAAAGAGTACCGATAACAATATTCTTAACTAATCCCTGTTTTA
The DNA here is from genome assembly GCF_000817695.3 of Arachis duranensis. Taxonomy (NCBI): domain Eukaryota; kingdom Viridiplantae; phylum Streptophyta; class Magnoliopsida; order Fabales; family Fabaceae; genus Arachis; species Arachis duranensis. Next base: position 15,567 of record NW_026263857.1, read on the forward strand.
ATTAAAAGCGGGTAAAAATAAGATAACAACATAAAATTAAAAATAATAATAATATTAATTTTATCTTCTCTTAAGATTTGGGATCGGTTCATCAAACTGGAACTAACCATGGGAAAATCAAAATTCCAAAAAACACCGTTTTATTATAAAACTTAGGGTGTTACACTAAGTACTCTTAAATTAGATGTCGATCCTTCCCAGTCGCTAAGGAGATAGACGAAATTCATATTCCAATTACAACTCTTAAAGCGTTGATGGATATTTTAGATTTTCTTGTTCGATATCTAGATTTATCACTCTTGCAGACTATGACATCTATGTAAGTGTCATCTAATACTTCTAGACAATCCTATCAAATATAAAAAGAAAAATAGTTATTACACAGAGAGTAAACTTGACCAATAAAAATTTGAGCTATATGTAAGACCTTACTTTAAACCATTTCTATTTGGGGTCTACACAATTCTCCAATACAAGGCCTCCCTTTGCAAATAAGATACTTTGGACACGCAAAATCGAACATAATATCTTGTGAAAATACTTACTAACAATTTTACCATACCTATAGAACCTAACTTGTACATTGCAATTTTTGGTATGATGAGCTAATATAATTAAGAAAGTAGCTACTTGCTCGGTTATGCCATCAGTACCATCGTTGTCTAACCCATCCTGAACTTGTAGTAATTCACATAAATTTGCAAATGCATTCTATAAAACCTAGTTAATTAATGGATAATTAACCCATAAATGAAAATTTTTTCTAGAAATCCAAAAATGTAATTTTTATGGCTTAATATGATAGAGGAGATTGAGACGAAAATTTTGATAACAATTTTATAAAAATTGGACCAAGATTAGACCGAACGGGCCAAATCGGGCCAACCGGACCCATATTGGACCCTTGGCCCAACCTAATTAAACTAAAACTCTAATTTTTAGCACTCTCTCTCCTCACAACACACAAACACACGCTGAAATAGTGGAGAGGAAGGGAAGAACACTCTCTCAAGTTCTCTCCCTTGGTTGATTTTCGAACCACCATAACTTTTGATCTAGAGCTCCAATTGCCGCACCGTTTGTGGTCATGCGTTCACTGCGAAGAGCTTTACAAAATCCACTAATTTATTCTTGAGGTAAGCTACGACTTTGGTTCAGTTTCTCATCCCTTAAATTCAAATTTCATAGTGAAATGTGTTGAGATTTTGGACTCTTTGAGTTATAGGACCCAACTCTCTTGAAGGAGAAGGTTAATCTTATCTTCTTGAACCTTAGATATGGTAAGATTCTTAATCCTAGTGTAATTTGTTATTCTATGATGTTTGGGTATTGAGATATTGTATTTAGGTATGATAATTGTGGCTTAGGAAGTGTGTATGTGAATATTGGAGCCTTATTGGGATTTGGAAAGCTTGGAAAAGGGCTTTGGTGTGATAAAAATCTGTTCTTGGAGGTGTTGAGACCTTGAGAGCTTGTGGACAAGTGGTTTGGAAGTGCTCCGGTTGAGCTTGAGAGATCAGCTAAGGTATGGTCTCGGTTTCCTGTATCTAAAATGTAGTGTGGTATGAAAACTTAGGCTAGAGGCCCTAAGATAGGCATTAAATTATTGATGTTGTTGAATGGTTGAGATATATGATGTGGTCATATATGTCATTATGATTATTGATGCCTTGATGGTATGATGCATGAGAGATATGCATGTTGTGATATATGTTTGATAATTGATTGAGGTTGAATTGTGAGTGAAACCATATTGATGGTGAAAATGATGTTGATTATGTGTAATGGTGGTTGATTGAAAATGGTGTTGTTGGAAATTGGTATGAGAAAGAGTATATAACATGAATATGTGTTGAGATTGAGCCAATTGAGTGAAGCGGATTAAAATGGTTGGATGGTGGTTTTGTGAATTGTGGTAAAGTGTTAATGTGTGAGTTGAGGAGGCTTGATGTTGATTTTGATATATTTTGATTGATTTCAAAGAAAAGGGATGAAAATGGCATGTTTTGATTAATTTTGAAAAGAGTTGGAAATGGCTTGTTTGCAAATGGCACTTTGTGGTTTTTATGAAAAATATAGTTTTTGGGCATACTTTGGTGGGACATAACTTGAACTACGGATCTCTGTTTTGTGCCAAATCTATTTATAAATGAAATTGGATCCGGGATGTCCATGCCGTTCGAAGAACGGGTGAAAAACGATTTAAAATGAGGAAGTTATGTCTGTCGGAAGATTGGGGTTGAACCTGTGAATTTTGCAGCTTTTAACTTAGAAAAATTTTTAGCAGAATGACCACCCACGCGTAGACGTGCTTGACGCGTGCGCGTCGTCCTTTAGAAAAATGCCATCCACGTGTGCACGTAGCTCACGCGTATGCGTTGATGTGCTGAAATGGTTGCCCACATGAGCGTGATGTGCGCGGGCGCGCCGATTGTGCTGCACCCAATGCCCAGCCATTTTCCAGAGAGTTATGCCAGAATTGTGC
>NW_026263857.1:18187-18607 GCF_000817695.3 Arachis duranensis
TGACGCTTGCGCGTCGATGAAGTTTTGAGGCCATTCACGCGTGCGCGTGGAGTGCGCGTACGCGTGGCCCTGTTTTCATCCCAAAGTCGATTTTTGAGTTTTAAAAGCCAAATTTCATACTTCTAAGCCTCCGATCTCACCACTCATATCTTAAATCAATATGACATGCATAGCTATTAAAAAGGGGCTAGGGAATGAGGTGACTTGCGAGTGAAGCAAGGGGAAAATGAATGATCATTGAGGATCAAGCATGATTATGTGAGATGCGGAGGATGGTGGTGGAAGTGCTTGTTATGCCATTGGCCAAAGGGCTGTAATTGTTTATGAATTGGCTGGTTTTGGATTGAACCGTGAGCCGGAATAGCTGTGTATGCTATGAATATTGGCTGGTTCTGGATTGAACCGTGAGCCGGAATAGCT
>NW_026263858.1:0-487 GCF_000817695.3 Arachis duranensis
ACTCATTTTCTCTAAATAAACAAGTCCTTTTATGAGTTTTATCTCCATGCATGAGAATACCAATGAACATGTGATTCTAGCTAAATTCATGCAAATGATTTAAGGAATGCATATATGAATGAGTATGAATGAATCTCATGAAATTTATTGCATGAATTGGTAAGACTTTGAAGCTATTCCCCTTGTTGATGATAGGTGATAAAACAAGAAAGCATGGAAGCAAGAATGATGCAAGCTGGGCAGGAAGAGGTTGGCGTTGCCAACTTGGAGATAATGGGCGTTGTTCATGGCAACGCCAGGTAACCTTGCAAGAAGAAGTTGGCGTTGCCAACTTGGAGATAGTGGGCGTTGTTCATGGCAACGCCAGGCAGCCCTAGAGAAGCAAAGTTGGCGTTGCCAACTTGAAGAATAAGGTGCGTTATTGAAGGCAACGCACACAAGCAAACTTGGGCCATGAGGAGGAGAAGCTGGCGTTGCCAACGCCAGG
>NW_026263858.1:4057-5636 GCF_000817695.3 Arachis duranensis
AGAACTGATGGTGGCATTCAAGAGAATCCGGAAGGTCTAACCTTGTCTGTGGTATTCTGAGTAGGATTCAATGACTGAATGACTGTGACGTGCTTCAAACTCCTAGCAGGCGGGGCGTTAGTGACAGACGCAAAAGAATCGATGGATTTTATTCCGGCCTGACCGAGAACCGACAGCTGATTACCCCATGCTGTGACAGAGCATAGGCAAACGTTTTCACTGAGAGGATGGGAGGTAGCCATTGACAACGGTGAAACCCTACATAAGCTTGCCATGGAAAGGAGTAAGAAGGATTGGATGAAGACAGTAGGAAAGCAGAGAGACGGAAGGGAAGGCATCTTCATGCGCTTATCTGAAGTTCCTACCAATGAATTACATAAGTACCTCTATCTTTATCTTTATGTTTATTTCGTTCATCACCATATCCATTTGAGTTTGCCTGACTAATATTTACAAGATGACCATAGCTTGCTTCATACTAACAATCTCCGTGGGATCGACCCTTACTCGCGTAAGGTTTATTACTTGGACGACCCAGTGCACTTGCTGGTTAGTTGTGCGAAGTTGTGTAATGCCATGGTATTGAACACCAAGTTCTTGGGGTTCATGACCGGGGATTATGAGAGTTGTGAAAAGTATTGTTCACAATTTTGCACCACCAAAAGGCCAAGAGGGTGGGGAAACAAGAAAATCCCTACTGAAGGCTTTTCACCAGGGGATAAAGTGGTGTTAAACACCCAACCAATGAAGGTGTCTCCACAATTATCTGAATACTACATTGTGAACTGGGTCCTTTCACTTGAACACCTAGAGATCATCAAAGAGGAGACTGGAAGGAAGTTCACAATAAGAGGTGAAAAGCTGAGGCACTATGATTTTCAGCCTCCATGATCAAAGAATGGAGGATGTCAAGCAAATGACAATAAAGAAGCGCTTGTTGGGAGGCAACCCAACCTGAGGTAGTTTCCTTTTTCTAGCTTATTTCAATAAGAAGGTTGAATAATTGGTCTGCATTGCAAGGAGCTAAGTTTGGTGTTGCACACCAAAATAATTTAAGGGAGAATGAAATATTTTAAGTTTGGTGTTCCACCAAAAATCTCATTTAAAAACACATTCTCACCTCTTACATAATGCTAGCTCCAAGCAATCAAACAAATTATCCAACTATTTAACTGCTTTCTAGCTTTAATTCCATAACCTTTAGCAAGAACACAAGGTTTCACATATGGTTACCTTGTTGCATCAGAGGCGGTGGCAAGCAATTAAGTTTGGTGTTTCCACACCAAAATAAATCCAAGAGCCACACTCAATTTATGCATACTAACTGTTCCGAGGGTTACCTGAAACGTGTAGCTCGGCCGTCTGGCAAGACCCGAGGTGAGGGTTCCGTGACCCGAGCTTGATGTGCCGAGCGGCTGGTGGTTGTACCTGCAATGACACTCCGATGCTTAAGTTAGCATGGGTCCAAGCAGATATTGAGTAGAATTAGAATATGAGTTATACCTGGGTGCTCCAGTGTATTTATAGTAGTTGGTCGTGATCCTCCCTGGATAAGATATTCTTATCTTATCTTATCTTT
>NW_026263858.1:11320-13087 GCF_000817695.3 Arachis duranensis
GAAGGGTTTCCCTTTCTTTAGGAGTGAGTAGAGAGGTAGTGACTTTATTGCTGATCCTGCCAAGAATCTTGATAGGGCGGCTAGCCTTCCATTCAGTTTGACACACGTCGGGCTCTTCATATTGAGTATTGCTTGGCATTTATCCGGGTTTGCTTCGATGCCTCTTTGAGTCAGCATGAAGCCTAAGAACTTTCCGGCTTCTGTGGCGAAGGTGCACTTTGTCGGGTTAAGTCTCATGTTGTGTTTCCTGAGAGTGTCGAAGACACTGGTGAGGTCGGCCACCAAGTTTCTGTCTTCTCGTGTTTTTACCAGCATGTCGTCGACATACACCTCTAGCTGTAGTCCGATGTGCTCTGAGAACACTTTATTCATTAGCCTCTGGTAGGTTGCCCCTGCGCTCTTCAGCCCGAAGGGCATTACTACGTAGCAGTAGTTTGCCCTTGGGGTTATGAACGAGGTTTTTTCTTGGTCGGGTCCGTACATCGGGATTTGGTTGTATCCCGAGTATGCATCCATGAAGGAGAGATATCTGTAGCCTGAGGTTGCGTCGACTAAGGCGTCGATGTTTGGTAGTGGATATGGGTCTTTGGGGCAGGCTTTGTTGAGATCCGTGTAGTCGATGCACATCCTCCATTTTCCATTGGGCTTTTTTACCAGGACCACGTTTGCGAGCCATAGGGGGTATTTTACTTCCCTAATGAACCCTGCATCTAGTAGTGCTTGTACTTGTTCTTCTATTGCTTGCATGCGTTCGGGCCCGAGCTTCCTGCGTCGCTGTTGGACAGGTCGGGATCCCGGGTACACTGATAGCTTATGGCACATTAGGTCGGGGCTTATGCCTGGCATGTCGGAGGCTTTCCAGGCGAAGAGGTCGGAGTTTTCTTTTAGGAGGGTTATAAGTTCCTCCTTTAGGCCTGTTTCGAGGTTTGCTCCTATGTTTGTTATCTTTTCAGGTGTGTTCCCGATCTGGATTCTTTCGGTTTCTCCCTCTGGTTGTGGCCGAAGGTCTCGGACTTGAACTCGCCCGAGTTCTATTGTGTTGATCTCCTTTCCCTTTAAGCTCAGGCTTTCGTTATAGCATCGCCGCGCCAGTTTTTGGTCGCCTTTTAGGGTAGCGATTCCTTTTGCGGTAGGGAACTTCATACAGAGGTGTGGGGTCGAGACTACAGCTGCCAGTCTGTTTAGGGTTGGTCGCTCAATGAGGGCGTTGTATGCTGAAGTGACGTCGACTATAATGTAGTCGATGCTTAATGTTTTAGATTGCTCGCCTCTTCCAAAGGTAGTGTGTAGCGAGATGTATCCTAAGGGATGGATCGGGGTGTCCCCTAGCCCAAATAGGTCGGTGGGATAGGCCTTTAGCTCTTTTTCTTCAAGTCCGAGCTTGTCGAAGGCCGCTTTGAACAGGATATCTGCTGAGCTTCCCTGGTCAATCAGGGTTCGATGTAAGTTGGCGTTTGCTAGGATAATGGTGACCACCATTGGATCGTCGTGCCCGGGTATTATCCCTTGAGCATCTTCTCGGGTAAATGAGATGGTAGGTAACTCGGGCAGGGGACTGTCTTCTCGGACATGGTAGACTTCTTTGAGGTGTCTCTTTCGTGAGGATCTGGATGTTCCTCCGCCTGCGAAACCTCCGTTTATCATGTGTATGTGCCTCTCCGGGGTTCGCGGGGTTTGTTCGGCCCGATCTTCGTTATCTCCCCGCCTTCTCTTCCTGGTCTCTTCTCCTTTCTCTGCTATGTATCTGTCGAGTTTTCCTTCTCTGGC
>NW_026263858.1:13306-17488 GCF_000817695.3 Arachis duranensis
TGGTTGCCTTGTTTGATCCCGAGTAGACTGGGGGCATGTTTTGCTTTGTCCTTTTGAATGGAGAACCTTGTTAGGAATTTTTTGGTTAGGTCTTCGAAGCTGGTGATTGATCTTGGTGGCAGGTTGTCGAACCATTTCATGGCTGACTTGGTGAGAGTGGTGGGGAAGGCTTTGCACCGAATCGCGTCGGAGGCGTCGACTAGGTACATTCTGCTTCTAAAGTTGCTGAGGTGGTGACTTGGATCGGTGGTGCCGTCGTAGAGATCCATATCGGGCGGTTTGAAGTTTCGCGGTACCTTCTCCTTCATGATCTCTTGCGTGAAGGGATCATGGTTGCCTTCGGGGGTGGGGCCGCGGTCTGACCGATCTTTCAGGTTGGCCTCTATTTTCCGGAGTTTTTCTTCTAATTCTCTGCGCTTGCGAGCCTCCCTTCTCAAATCTTGTTCAGTTTCTTTCTGCTTCTTTATGTCCTCTTCGAGTTGTTTCAGCCGGTTTTGCTGTGCCCGAACTGCTTCTAGAATTTTTGAGCTCTTTTCTTTTTCGGGATTTTGTAGGTTTTTGTTTGGGAGTGATGTCTTTGGGTGATTCTGCTTGTTTCCTCCTGGAGTGCGCGGTGATAGAGGGCTGTCCGGTCGTTCTCCGGTGTCAACTTCCTCCTCTTGTTCTGATGTAGCGTGGTTATTGTTGGGAGGATCGTCCGCCATGGTAGAGGGATGACTTCCAGGGTCCCCGGCAACGGCGCCAATGTTCCGAGGGTTACCTGAAACGTGTAGCTCGGCCGTCTGGCAAGACCCGAGGGGAGGGTTCCGTGACCCGAGCTTGATGTGCCGAGCGGCTGGTGGTTGTACCTGCAATGACACTCCGATGCTTAAGTTAGCATGGGTCCAAGCAGATATTGGGTGCTCCAGTGTATTTATAGTAGTTGGTCGTGATCCTCCCTGGATAAGATATTCTTATCTTATCTTATCTTTTGGGAGCTTTATCCCTATCTTTGTGGAACCGCCTTTCTTTAGGCCTTTTCGGCCTTTAAGTTTTGGGCTTCGTTCCTTCTGATGGGCCTTCTTAGCTTATTTGTCCGAGGTCCGACCTCAGGCGTGGGCCTTGGGACGAGGTCGGACCTTTCTATGAACTTCCGAGTTGGGGGAGCTCGGTCAGGGTATGAACACTAACCATGCACTTAAGGGCTTGAGAAGCAAGCAACTTTTGAGAATTATGTAGGAAATTAGTCAACCATTGAAGATATTGTGCATTTTAACTCAAAGAGAACACAGCAGAAGGAAGAATCAAAGGGCTGCAACTTCAAAGGTTGTATCTAGACTTAATCCTTGCTGCTGAGAAATGTTTTAATTCAGGAATTCTTGTATGTCTTGCTAAAGTGTTCATCTAGTTGCAAGTGAAGTTGTTTGATTAAGTATGATAATCTGCATAATGCTTGTCATCCATCACTTAGCTTTGAAGTTTGTTTTGTTTCCCATATGCTTGAATAAAAGAGAAATGTTTGAATTCGAAAGTAAATATCCAACGTTGCATAAGTTAGAATGGAAGTTAATGGTGGTATATGTGTTTGATTAAATGCATAACTCATGAAATAATTGCTGCATAGTATCATTTTCATTGAAGTGTGAGCTAACTTGCTGTTATAAAGGTTCCTATCAATAAAGAAAAACCCTTGAGAACAAAAGAAAATAAAACAGAAAGAAAAGGAAGAAGAAAAAGCCAATGTGGCAAGAAAAACAAAGAATAAAGGCTGGACACCAATAGCTTGGACCCTAGGACACATGCCTGTGGTGTTCTTGTACTAGGATATGCTTGGATAAGTAAATTCTGAGGGGTATTTCAAAACCCGGTCACTTAGATCAACTGATTTGGGATGGCCAATTGAAAGTCCACAATAAAGAGCAACCTAGATACAGAACATTTAGTTATCCAAAGAGATGCTGGGCATCAATGATCCTAGGAAGAAATAGTGAGCCATGTGTCTGTGGTGGAAAGATGTTGAGTAAAAATAAAGCCAAAGGCTACTACTGCAACATTAGACACCAAGCCTTCAAAGAATAATAAGCTTGGCAACATTAGACACCGAGCCTTCAAAGAATAACAAGCTTGTTAAGCAACATGAGAAAAGAAAAGTTAGCAAGGGAGCAAAGAAAGAATAAACCTTATAACAACAAGTTTAGTAAGCCTTTGAGGAAAAACACATATTATGTAACAGCAACAATAATTGAGTTATCATTGTCTGCATAAAAACTCCATGAATCAAGTTCTGCTATATGCCTAATAAGGATATGTTTTCTTTTCTTGTTCATTTCATTTTCTCTTAGTTTTGATACTTTCTTGGGGACAAGCAAGATTTAAGTTTGGTGTTGTGATGACAGGTCATCATATACCCATTTTTTCAAGCTAATTTCACTTGTTTTATTAGTCTTTATGCACTTTCTTGCATCTTAAGTAAGTGATTTGGAGTGAAAATGCATAACTTCTTTAAATCAAACAACTACCATTAAATTGATGCTAACTCATGAGGTTTAAGCTAAATTTAATTGATTTTTAATTGATTTATAAGCCTTGTGAATTTAGTGATACTTTGATTAGTTGTTTTGATTATTTGAAGGTGAAGAAAAGAAGAAAAGAGGAAGCGTGGCTTACGAAAGCGTGGCCCAAGAGATAAGAAGTGTGGCGCATAGAAGAAGGAAGCAAATTTTGCCCTCCACAAGGGCACACTGCCCTCCAGGAGAGCAACATAATGAACCAAGCCTTGAAAAGCAACATTGCCCTGCCCACAAAAAGGGCGGAGCACAATTTGATGCTAAGAATCAAAGAGAGCAAAAACTCTGCCATGTCCTCCTCAAGAGCAATATCGGGCTTCACCCAAGAAAAATTCAAAAGGAATTGCTTCATAATGCTTCCTATGGGTTTCGAACCCAAGGACAAAGAGACTTCCTATGGGTTTCGAACCCATGGACAAAGAGGAAGGGAGTAGCGCTCAAGCACAATAAAATCAAGCAAAAAGTGGCTTGCTTTCATTCTCCATGAATCGAACACGGCACCATGAGGAAGTAAGGAACTAGGCATGACTTTGGTGCCAAGAAAACCAAGGAAAAAGGAGCAACATGTGCCTCCACCGAGTATCGAACGTGGGACTTCACCTTTGGCACATTGCCCTGCCCTCCACAAGGGCAGGGCAGCATTTCTTGGTGCATGGCGCAGCATCTTGGCACGGCCAGGACTTGAACACTTGGCCAGCAACAGCACGCACGGGTAGCAGAATCTGGCGCACCAAGAAAACTCCGCCCTGCCCTCCACAAGGGCAGGGCAGCATCCTGCAGCATCACTCTCACCAAGCACGCACGCACGCACGAGGCCGCATGCACCATTTCCTGCTCTGCCCTCCACAAGGGCAGGGCAGCCTCCTAGAAGCCACTTTTCGCATGGGCTGAAAATTGGATTAAAAACCCAATTTAATTCATTCCTTCACCAAATCAAAAGCCCATCCAAATACCAAAATCCAAGAATAGAAAGTGTATAAATAGGAGATAGTTTGATGTAATTGGGGACCTTCCTTTTACTTTTGACTTTTGAACCTTCTTTTGATTTTTAATTTTGAGACTTCATTGAGAGCTAGGAACTGAGATTTGAGAGAATTGGGGAGGAGAATTGATCTCTCTCCTTCCTCGTTCTTGCTTGAGCACTCTTTATTTTTCTTGTTTGAGTCTTGGGTGTGAAGAATTGAGGAATTTCTGTCTCAATCTCCATTCAAGATCTCTCTAATTTCCTTGCTGCATAATTGAGTTCAATTACATTTTCTTTGCTGCTTCTTCTTTAATTTCTTGTTAATTGCTTTGTGAACTTGGATCTGGGAAGGCAATTGAGATCTAGACTTTGCTATCTAGTCTCTGGAGCCCTGAGATCTCATTTTCCTTTTGGTTCTTCTGTGAACCCCTGCTGCAATTTAATTTCATTTCCTGTTTGAATTCTAGTTACTTCCAATTCATCTTCTGCTTTATTAATTATTGCAATTAAATTTCCCTTGCTTGAATTCTGAAATCCCAGTCCTCAAATCCCTTTTTCCATTCAAGCAATTTATATTTCTTGCACTTTAAGTTACTGCAATTTACATTTCTTGCACTTTAAGTTTTAGTCATTTAATTTCTTGTTCTTTAAGATTCAGCACCTTTACTTTCA
>NW_026263858.1:17715-18531 GCF_000817695.3 Arachis duranensis
ACCCGGTACACTTGCCGGTGAGTTTTGTGTTGGATTGTTTTCCACACATCACCTTGAACATGTATTTCAGTAGTTGCAGCTTCTTTGCTTGCTGCTAACTCCTCTTCTGTTGATGCTTCACTCTTCAAGAGTTTCTTGTACCAAAGCTTCTATGGAGTCCAACCTCATACATTCTCCCAATGAGTTGTGTGGGTAGCTCATGGCTGATGAGCGGATAATTTGTACGCTTTTTGGCATTGTTTTTAGTATGTTTTTAGTATGATCTAGTTAGTTTTTAGTATATTTTTATTAGTTTTTAGTTAAAATTCACTTTTTTGGACTTTACTATGAGTTTGTGTTTTTTTCTGTGATTTCAGGTATTTTCTGGCTGAAATTGAGGGACCTGAGCAAAAATCTGATTCAGAGACTGAAAAGGACTGCAGATGCTGTTGGATTCTGACCTCCATACACTCGAAGCGGATTTTCTGGAGCTACAGAAGCCCAATTGGCGCGCTCTCAACGGCGTTGGAAAGTAGACATCCTGAGCTTTCCAGCAATATATAATAGTCCAAACCGGCGTTCAAAGTCACCCTCAGAAATCCCAGCGTTAAACGCTGGAACTGGCACCAAAATAGGAGTTAAACGCCCAAACTGGCATAAAAGCTGGCGTTTAACTCCAAGAGAGGTCTCTGCATGAAAATTCTTCATTGCTCAGCCCAAGCACACACCAAGTGGGCCCGGAAGTGGATTTTTATTTCATTTACTCATTTCTGTAAACCTTAGGCTACTAGTTTTCTATAAGTAGGACCTTTTACTATTGTATTGAGACATCGAGGG
>NW_026263859.1:0-2833 GCF_000817695.3 Arachis duranensis
AGTAGTATAAAAAAATATTATAAATTTAATATTATAAAAAAATTATATAAGGACTAGTTTGACTAATTTTTAAAATTTGAGAGATGAAAATGACTTACGTCTGGACTTTTAAGGACTATTTTGACTAATAGAAAACTTTTTTATATGTCAAGTGACACGTGACATGCCACGTGTCACTGACCTGTCACGTGGCGTGCCACGTATTACTGACCTGCCACGTGACGTGTCACGTCATCATACCGCGTGACACTTAACGTGACACGTCATCATCTAATTAACGGAATGACTAATTTGACTAACAGTTTATCTTTCAGAGATTAATTTGATTAAAATAATTCGGAGATGAAAATAAAGATTGCATGATCTTTTAGGTAGCGTTTGTTTTGAGGTACTGAGATAGAGATGAGAGACTGAGACTCAGTATTATGTTTGTTGGTTCAGAGATTGGTACTAAAATTTCTGTCTCTGTCTCCAAAATTTCAGTATTTCAGTACCTCCAAAAAGTAGGGACACAGGAGACTAAAATTTTTAGAGATGGAAACTGAAACTTTAATAACATTTTAAACCTAAAATACCCTCATTTTAATTAATTAATTCCAATTTTATCCTTTATGCAAATTAAATTAGAGTTTCATTCTTGTTTCAATTTCTGTCTCCCATTTTGCACCAAACAGAATACTGAAATTTATTTCAATCTCTGTCTCTTAGTCTCTGTCTCTCAATCTCAGTCTTTTTGTCTCTGTCTCTCCACCAAACACTACCTTAGGGACGAATTTAAACATTAACCCGTCTTAAGAGCATAAACGAGCTAAATTTAAAAAAGAGTAATCTTAGTCTTGCTATGCCTTTACTTGAAAAATGAAAGGAAAGTAGCATAAGTCAAACAATATATAATGTTCCATATATGGGGACCTCGGTTGAGAGTTTTTGGAGTGAGAGAGTGAGTGAGTGGGGTTTTAAGCCTTTGAGGCGTGGGTGAGCATGTGGGACCCTTGTCCATCAAAATCTCTTTGCTCCACTGAGGCATTGAGTGCTATCCTTAAAATTCGTTTCGAAGTGGCTATACCGAAGCGTCCTATGATGCTTTCCATTGGCTTTGTCTTCTCCTGCTTCTACGGTTGCCACGTGGCATTCTGTCATTGATAAACGTGGTCACTGCAGCTGCTGCTGACACTTCTCTTACGGTTGGATGACATGCTGGGTTTCCAGCTTACCAACCCTCAACCTAACGCCATACAAGTTGTCAAATTCGCAATCTCTGATTTAAGCCAAGTTTAGTGTAGTTAAAAAACTCTTATTTTATCTGTTTTAAAAAATATTATTAGAAAAAATAAATTTATATTTGGATAAAAGTAAAAAAATATTTTTAATTCATAATTTATTGAATCTTTTCTAGAATTGTTTTTCTGAAATTAGCATATTACTTAAAGTAAAGAAATTCTTTTACTTTTGTTAATAAAAATAGTTCGCTTTTAAATTAATTGCATTCAAAATACTTTTATACTGAGATAAATATATTTTGAATAAAATATTGTTTTAGTCTATAATATTTAGGGTAAAAAACCATATTAAGTCAAATGAGTCAAAAAATAACGTAAATACGCCAAAGCAAAAATCGTTTCAGCAATAAGCCAGACCGTATTTTTATATAATTCGAACCTGCTTGGTTCGAACTCTAATTGGTAGTAAATCGAACCAGGTTAGTTCGAATTAGATTATTTTTTTTTGGTAATAAATCGAACCAGCCTGGTTCGAATTAAGAATGAACGTAATTCGAACCAAGGTGGTTCGAATTATAGAGAGAGAAGGTTTCCGTTTAATTCGAACCGGGCTGGTTCGAATTACACCAATCATAATTCGAACCAGACCGGTTTGAATTAGTGTGAGACTGACTGAGCTGTGTATCTATGGACGAGGCAGATTCGAATCGGCCAAAGAGGTGCGGCCTATGTCGCCAACCCGGCCTATGTCACCAATCATAGTTCGAAGCAGACCGGTTTGATTGTTTATGAATAATGCAACACTTTCCGTAGATGCACAATTTAATAAGAAAAAAATAAACACTAAACTGTTTCAAGATTCATTGATCATACAAAGTGAATGTCCCACAAGACAAATAAAAAAAAAACATAGGTGAACAGACTATAACATAATAAGAAAAGTACAAACCACTGTCATACATGATTGAACTTAAAAGAAAAAAAATACATGAAACGTGAATCATCTAAACAGATGCGACCCAGTACCACAGCGACGGGCTACCAGTGCCCTCTGACCTCGGCGGATAAACGGCTCCTCATCCTCGATGTCATCCCCGTCATCCGGTGGGGCAGGCTGTGCTGGTGGCGCAACATGCAAGGGTGCCGCTGAAATCCCTACGACAGACTCTGATGCAGCGGTGAAGGCGGATGGAGGAGTACCTCCGAGACAGAACTGGTGACCAGCGGATGAGGATGGAGGCTCATTCAGATCAACATCTAACGGGGCCTGTGTGCCTGAGGTCTGACCACCACTGCGTGGAGTCGCGTCCCCCTGCATGATGGCGGTGATCTCCTCAAGGAAGCGTGGACTCCCAAAGTCCCCAACAAGCGTGTCTGACCCAATGAAATCTGACCACTGTGATCCCGAGATGCGCCAAGGTGTCCCCCCCTGCTCAGGCTGGTCATCGGCTGGCACACCAACGAAGTAATCTCCAAGAGGGCCTGATCCAAGTACAGCGTCACCTGTGTCAGCCCCGGCACCCATCCCTGTACCATACCACTCACCTGCATGACCATGATCGTGTGTGGTAGTACCAGCAGATGCAGCAGCCCCTGAACCACCCCCACCAACG
>NW_026263859.1:4617-8401 GCF_000817695.3 Arachis duranensis
AAACCACTAGCATAAACCACTAACTTAAACCGCTAACTTAAACCACTAACATAAACCACTAACATAAACCACCTACATAAACCACCTACATAAACCACTAACATAAACAACTAACATTAACCACTAACATAAACCACCATCTAACCCACATGCAAAGCCACTAAGCCACAAATACCGCTAGAATAAAAATTATTTCCATACTAACCTCCTCGTTGATGACCCCGGCTATATGAGCGACTCCGTCCAAGCGATATAACCGTGCCGGATCGTCCCCCATGAGCAGAGTATTCCGTTCAGCTATTATTCGGAGAGAATCTCGGTCGTTTTCTCTGAGATTTTGTGGGGTAGGGGGGAGGAATAATAGTTCGAATGAGGGTGATTCGAACTCCTTATATAGCCGAATCAATGGTAATTCGAACCACCTTGGTTCGATTTATGAAGAATCTCTCCAAGGGTAATTCGAACCAACTTGGTTCGAATTATATGCAACGCACACTTGGCCGTAGTTCGAACTAGCCTAGTTCAAATTACGTTGGATTTGAAGTTCGAACCATCTTGGTTCGAATTACGTTGAAATCTCCACTCCTAATTCGAACCACCCTGGTTCGATTTATTCTAATATCTAGTTCGAACCATCCTGGTTCGAATTACATAAAAATCGAGTCTGGCTTATTGCTGAAACAATTTTCAGTTTGGCGTAATTAGGTTACACCATTCTTATTGTGGCTTAATTAAGTTTTTTACCCTAATATTTAAGTTAAATTTTAGTTTTATTTTTAACTAATATTTAAAATGTCTTCTTTTTTATATGTTTTATTTTGTTGTAGTCTTCTTTTTTTTTTTAACGAAACAGCCTTACCTATTTACCTTTAGATTTTGTTTTTCAATCTGGGTTATGTTATATATTTTAAATTTCTTAATGGAACACTATACAGGCCCAGTGTCCAAAAGGCCAGACTCAATTTTCCAACTTGAACTGTCTATTCAGTATTCACTATGAGAATTTCTATATACAAACCAACCACCTCATCCCAAAAACATAGGGAAAAAAACAAGCACAATCCAAAAGAAAGAAAAGACCCCGCCAAAAAAGGACAAAAGAGCTAAAAAAAAAAAATGAATTTCCAGATTTACATGATAGAATGAGTCTTTTGGACCGGAAAGAATATGAGTTTTATTGGAATTTGTAATAATCTATGATGCATATCACCGTGATACTGAATTTATTATCGCTTATATTTACGGTTTTAATGAATGAAAATCAATTCTTCTGTAGAGGAAAAAAAAGCATTTGTTCCATATTGTTCCAGTTTTCTTGTATGAATACTTGACTCTAGGATGAATCCCCACCTAGCTTCGTTAATTTTCCTAACCACCTCTTTGGTCTATGGCCTCTTTTATAACCAAACACAAAAGTATATCCTTAATCCTTATTAACCAACTTTAATTTGACATTAGGGATGGTAAAAATACTCATTAAGAAAACATTTTTTTTTTAATTTTGATAGGCCGATTCGGCAGATTTAGTCCGTTTTGATATCTTATTTAACGATTATTTTATTAGAAAAAGAAATTAATTATTTTATTATGAAAAAATTGATTATTTTGATTGTTTATTGAAAAAAAAAAGAGTATTAGATAATATATATAAATAGACAAATAAGTAGCAGATTTTTTGTGTTAATAATTTTTTTTAAAATAATAGAAAACCCAAAAGAAGGAAGTGAATAAATTATTTTTATAATCGAGAAATAAGTGTAATATTTTTGGTTGAGCACTTTAGTTCTTATTAAATTTTAATCACCAAATCAGTTTTTAAAAAATAGTAAGTGAATAAATTATTTTTATAATTAAGTTTAACCAAATTTTTTTTATGCATTTCTACCTTTTTCAATTAGTTTTTATTATACTAATAAATTATTAAACTAATTTAATTAAACTTAATTATTAAAATGACTTTGTCATGTAACATCACTAGAAATGATCACTACTTAGCATCAAGACACATTTAGCTGTTGCAAATTACCAATCATATGATAATTAAGCCAAGTCATAAACACAAGTCATCAACTTTGGCACCACAAAATCCCCCAAAAAAAGCAGTATTATCTAAATCAACACAAGTAACAATTTTGATCTCTCAATAGACTCGTCCTTGTAGCAGTAGTATAGAAAATTTTGAAGAAGCATTAACTAAATAACTGTGAAAGTCCACAAGTCCACTTTAAAATCATAAAATATGCAACTTCATTAACGAGGTCTAATAATATATATTACCTGTAAGTCATGATAACTACATATAACAACCACTCACTAAATATTTAGAGACTTAATGATGATAAAATATGCAACTTCATTAACGAGGTCTACTAATAATAATATATATTACATGTAAGTCATGATAACTACATATAACAACACCTCACTAAATATTTAGAGACTTAACAAAAGTGTGTTTGACAAATACGTTAAAAAATAAAAAATAAAAGTGTGTTTAAATTTTTTAACATTATTTTTTGATGTTTGACAATTTTTTTATTAGAATTTTTATTTTAATTGTAGTCCAATTTATTAATATAGAAATTAAATTAGTTTGGATAATATTGTAAATATTCATTAAGAAAAAATATAAGGAGCCAATATATGTAGTGTACAATGTGTACAATAGGATTAAATTGAAATTAAAATCAAATTATAATTAATTAGTTAATTTTGAATAATTTTTAATTTAAAACTTGAAAGAAATAAGGATTACCTAAACCCACTTGAAAATTGCCTCCCTCTTCCCATTTGTTGATACCTCCATCTCACCCAGTCTCCTCCTAATTCACTGATGCCGCTTCAAAACAGGCATCAGCCGCCGTCCGACACAGATTCGGCTGACGCCGACGTCCGCAAAAGCAACCGCTCAACAGCACCCTCCATTCGTGTGCGTCGTTCCTACGGTCCCGCAGCGCCCCAGACGTGCAGCCACTCCCTCACAGTCGGCGTGTGTCTCCCTCCCGACTCGCCCCATCTTTGTGACAGAATCAGCCACAGCCACAGCCACTATCACCGCCGTTCACGAACACTTGTGACGTCCCTGCAGCCACAACGAGGCGCTTGCGTCGTCCTCGCAGGTATCTGTAACAACCCAGACCACCCGCTAGCATGATATTGTCCGCTTTGGCACACAAGGCCTCACGATTTTGCCTTTGACGATAGGGATGCTAGCCGAAACCCCCCACACTCACTCGTCAAAACACGTCATGCTAGGGAGAGGTATCCACACCCTTATAAGGCATGCTTTGTTCCCCTCCCCAACCAATGTGGGACCTTACAATCCACCCACTAAGGGAGTCCAGCGCCCTCGCTGGCACATCGATTCGGACTCTGACTCTGATACCATCTATAACAGCCCAGACCACCCGCTAGCACGATATTGTCCGCTTTGGCACACAAGGCCTCACGGTTTTGCCTTTGACGATAGGGATGCTAGCCGAAACGCCCCACACTCACTCGTCAAAACGCGTCATGCTAGGGAGAGGTATTCACACCCTTATAAGGCATGCTTTGTTCCCCTCTCCAATCAAAGTGGGACCTTATAATTAATGTAACACCCTAACTACCAAAGCTCACGCTTTCGGCTGCGCGACTCTGATAGCTCGGACATTATGACGACACTTATACTATTTAATACTAAAATATGAGCCTGTTTAAAACTTTAAATCGCAATACCGATCCCAAAATACTTTTGCTATACAACGTACATCCATACGTTCAATACACTTACAACAACTCCCAA
>NW_026263859.1:17140-18520 GCF_000817695.3 Arachis duranensis
AAATGTCCAACTTAAGGACTTAAACTAAAAGTGCTAGGTGGGAGACACCCCACCATGGTAAACTCTTTCCACTCTCTTCTAACCTTGTTTAATAAGTGATTTGAGTTACCATTGTAGGTAGATGTTTCATACAAATTTGTTTGTACAATTTAATTGTTAGCTTAGTCACATGCATGTTGTATTTAGTAGTAGATGAATAATATCAAAAATTGCATTTTTGTGAATTGTATGATAGTTGAGTGAATAAGAGCTGTGAACACTAAAGGGGAGCACCCAGCAATTTGTTTTCTGAAAAAAAAAAGAAGGGAGTGCGCTCGCGTCCCTATATGGATGCACCACGAGCCACACTCCCGAGAGTTGGGCCTCCCTTGGGCAAACATTATGCCTTGAGCCCAACACGATCCACGCGGACGCGCACTACGTGCGTGCGCGCCGTTTTTAAGAACGTGAAAGTTCATGTGGACGCGCACATGCCGCGTCCGCGCCGATTTGCTGCTGCAATTGATTGAGCCAAACCCCAGAGAGTTGAGCCAATTCTAGGCTAGATTTAGGCCCCAGGCCCAACTCGGTCTGCGCGAGCGTGCACATCGCGCGGACGCGCCATTTCATAACTTAGCAATATACGCGGACGTGCACTGACCGCGCGCGTGTCCGTGCGTGCTGCCACCAATCTAGGCCACGGACCCGAGAGTTGGGCGTGCTTCAAGCCCACTCTAAGCCTCAGGCCCAATCTAATGTACGCGTGCGCGCACTGTACGCACACGCGCCCATTCCTAATCTGCCAACCCACGCTAGAGCGCACTGCACGCTCACGCCTGGATCTCCAATTTTTCTCACTGCGCGCGGACGCGTGCATGCCGCGTGCGCGCCGATCTGATTGCGCGATTTCTAGGCCATTCTCCAGAGAGTTAGGCCTGAGTTGGGCCAACTCTAAGCCCCTAGCCCAACTCCTTGCACGCGTGCGCGCACTGTACGCGCACGTGTCCCTTCCTATTTTGCTCATCCACGCTCAGGCGCGTTGTACGCGCACGCGTAGGTCCCTAGTTTCATCAAGGGACGCGGACGCGCAAGGTACGCGTTCGCGTCGATTTAAAAATAGGGATAACCCTAATGCGCGACGCACATTGCGCAGTCGCGCACACTACCTCCAACCCTCATCTTCTTCCTCCTCTCAACCTCCATACCGCCGCGGCAGCAGCGACAGCTACCACCGTCGGTCCACCATCTCCACCACCCCCTTTCCTTTTTGCTCCTTTCTTTTTCATCACCATTCACCACACACTCTCTCTCGTCCAGCCGCTCACTCTCTCTCTTCCTCCTCCCGGCCGAACCTCCACCGCGCCACCATCTCCGCCGCACCATCATCACCGCCGGCGACTC
>NW_026263860.1:0-759 GCF_000817695.3 Arachis duranensis
AGTATGTGAAAAAGTGAGGAATGGGTAGTTAGATTAGTACTTAATTGTATAGGTCATTATATAGGTTAGGTGGGAAAGTTTCAGTTAATCAAATATTCAAATCCTAAGTCCACTAGCCATATATGATCATACCTTGACCCTAGCCCCATTACAACCTAAAGAAATGACCTCATGATACATGTATGCGTGCATTGAATAATTGTTGATTTTTAGATGAAAAACAAATCTTGGAAAGCATGATTAGGGGAGAATTGAGTGAATCAACCCCAAACACCGAGTGACTAGAGTGCAAACACTTCCGGTGAGGGTTCGATGCTCAATTCCTTGATTCCCGGCTTTCACGAGCGTTTTTCTTGCAAGTCTATGTGAACTTCATGTTTATACTTCAATTGGTAGGACTCATGAATCGTTATATGATCTTGGCCCTACTTGTGCATGTATGCCTTGGAGGAATTATTTATTTTTAACCAAGTAGGTAAAACCATTTTGCATTTAGTTGCATATAGTTTAGGTTGCATATAGTTTATTTACATTGAATAAATGTTGATACCCTTTGCTTCTTTTTTGAGTTTAGCATGAAGACATGCTTAGTTTAAGTGTGGGGAGGTTTGATAAACCCCAATTTTGTGGTTTATCGTGTACTTAATTTAGGAGATTTTATCAACTTTTCTCATATTTATTCAATAAAATAGCATGGTTTTGTAATTCTCCCTAAATTTGTGCTTAAGTGTGAAAACATGATTTTTAGGCCTTAAAATA
>NW_026263860.1:1772-2315 GCF_000817695.3 Arachis duranensis
TAACATGCATCCTTGTAGCATTCCTAGGGAAGAACAGCTCGGGACTAATACTCTCGGTTATAGATTGTAGAATTGTTTGATGATGAATTTTGCGTCAGTTTAGACTATACTACGATTGATTACTTGATAATTTCTATACCGGCAAAAATTCACTCATCAAAATGGCGCCGTTGCCGGGGAATGCACATGAGTGCCATGTTTTTGGTTAATGTAAATATGTGAATATTGTGAATATGTTTGTCTTTTGTTTGTTTGTTGGTTTTCATTAGTTTTAGATCCCTATTAGTTTTGTTCCTATTTGCC
This sequence comes from Arachis duranensis, assembly GCF_000817695.3. Taxonomy (NCBI): domain Eukaryota; kingdom Viridiplantae; phylum Streptophyta; class Magnoliopsida; order Fabales; family Fabaceae; genus Arachis; species Arachis duranensis. The sequence goes on from NW_026263860.1 coordinate 2,076, forward strand.
ACTATGAATTCTCATCCTTGTGGTTTTGGATATGACTATGACTATGTTGTAGGCGATGAAAACTTGAATGATGGCTCACATTATGGGATAGATGAATTCTTAGGAAGGGAGCCACATCCATATGAGCAATCATCATGACAACCTTCCCCTTCAAGTTACTATGATGGTAATCCTTCCTATAATGCATATCATTCCTATGGATATGATGATTCTTATCATGGTTATACCACTCAACCACCA
>NW_026263860.1:6076-8694 GCF_000817695.3 Arachis duranensis
CCAACCTTTTATTCTCCATTGTTAGCCAATTTTGAGCCTATGCTTAACCAACTTATTCTCAATTTAGCTCATTACAAGCCTAAGGCGGAAAACCAATAAAAGGCCTTGTTTGGATCTTTGATTAGCCTAGGCTAGTGAGAGTGTTTATTATTCAAAGTTGGTGAGGCTTGGGAACATTGGATGGGATAAAAAGGGTAGTACACTTTCATGTTTAGGAATTGGGTACATACTCATGTATTGATTAAATGTATAGACCTTATGCATTGATGTTCTTGTATATAGTAAAAAAAAAGAAAAAAAGAGAAAAAAAAGAGAAACATCATTACCTGACCATACCTTCTCTGGCACTTCAAATTGCAAGGGAACACATGGTGGCCGGTTCAAGACATGAACAACAGTGCTCAAAGCTTCACCCCAAAAGGATTTTGCCAATCCAGACTGTGACAACAAGCACCTAACTCTTTCAACCAGTGTTCTGTTCATCCTTTCAGCCAAGCCATTCAACTGAAGAGTCTTTGGAGGAGTCTTCTGATGTCTTATACCATGCTCTTTACAATAAGCATCAAATGGACCTGAGTACTCACCACCATTGTCAGTACGAATGCATTTCAACTTCTTCCCAGTTTCTCTTTCAACAAAAGCTTGAAATTGCTTGAACACATTCAAAACTTGATCTTTGGTCTTCAAAGTGTAAACCCATAATTTTCTTATGCCATAAATCAGTTTTATCAACAAACTCAACAGCATTAACAACATCTTTCACAATCTTTGCTTGAGTTAAATAAAGAGTAGAGTGTCTTGTACCTCTAGCAACAACCATGGAACCCTTGGTGAGCTTCCAGCTATCACGAGAAAATGAGCTATCCAAGTCTTCATCACACAACTTACCAACAGAAAGTAAGTTCAACCGAATATTTGAAACATGCTTCACACGCTTCAAAGTTAACTTGGTACCGTTGGAGGTTTCTAAGCAAACTTGTCCAACACCGGTAATTTTGCAACACCTTGATGAACCATTTTCACATCACCAAAATCACCAGGAGTATAAGATGTAAACAAATTCCTCCTAGATGTAACATGAATAGAAGCACCACTATCAATCACCCAACTAATGCTATTATCAACAAGGTTAACAGATTCAAACTCCTCAACAACAAGAAAATCATCATGAGTTACATTAACCTTGTCTTCCTTGCTACCATCATCTTTATTTGTACTCTTGTCTTTACTTGCCTTGGCTTTCTCCTTCTTTAGCTGCCAACAAAATCTCTTCACATGTCCCTTTTGACCACAATGATGACACTCAATATTCTTATACTTTCCTCGTGATTTGCTTCTGCTTTGATCTCTACCTTTAGGACCTTGACTTTTGTTTCTCTCCCTAGACTCAAAAACAAGAACATCTGAATGTGTAGTTGATGTACCTTGTGAATTTCTTCTCTTCTCTTCATTCAAAACACTGCTCTTGGCAAGATCCATAGAGATTACACCATCAGGAGCAGAATTAGACAATGACATTCTGAGAATTTTCTACGAGTCTGGTAAGGAGTCAAGAAGTAACAATCCTTGAACCTCTTCATTAAACTTGATACCCATGGAAGATAACTGATTCATAATTCCTTGGAAATTATTCAAGTGATCTGTCATTGATGTCAACAAGACACTTTATTGTAATTCCTAGGGAGAACGACCCGAGGTCTAATACTTCGGTTTATAAATTTAGGGGTTTGTTTTAGTGACAAGCAACTTTTTGTATGAAAGGATTAGTGATTGGTTTAGGAACTATACTTGCAACGAGAATTCATTTGTGAATTCTAAACCGTCAAAAATCCAATCATCAAAATGGCACCGTTGCCGGGGACTTGCAATGGTGTTGTGTTATTGGTTATTGTATATATGTGAATATTGTGAATAGCTTGCTTTTTGGATTGCTTGTTAGTTTTTGCTAGTCTTAGTATTTTGTTTCATTATTTCTTATTGGTTTTTGTTTCTTATTTTCTCTTGCTACCATGAATTCTCATTTTGGCTATGAGTATGATTACAACTATGTTGTAGGAGATGTGAATTTCAATGACAACATGCATCAAGGATGGGATAACCAAAGGTGGGAGGAGCCATATGCTTATGATCAATCCTCTTGGCAACAACCTCCACCAATACACTATGAAGAAGAGACATTCTATGATGCATATCAATCCAATGGCTATAGTGAATCTCCTTGTGACTTTCAAGAGCCACCACCATATGCTTATGAACCCCTCCTCAACATGGCCCCCAACCACACTCACAAGCCTCTTTTCACCAACCACCTTCATATGATCCTAATCCATATCCACCATTCCAACAACCATATGAGCCATATGAACCACACATAGAGCCACCACCATCCCAACATGACCACTTTCAAGAGCCACCCCTTCCATATTATTACCAAGATGAACTACCTCCAACATATGAAAATTTCCAACCACAAGATGAATACTACTTTCCACCACAACCTCCCATGGAAGAATACTTATGTCCTTCAATCCAAGAGTCCTATGATCCTACTCATGACATCCAAGAGGAACAAGAGTCAAGGGATCATCTCAAGGAAGCATTGGATCAATTTCAAGCAA
>NW_026263860.1:9328-10953 GCF_000817695.3 Arachis duranensis
AAAATTCATTTCTATTAGCTTTATTGTCCCACTTGAGTATGGCTTGCTTGAAACGGATGGTCAACTTAAGGAGCTTTGTGGGATGAAGCGTAAAAGAAAAATGTTTTGTGGTCGGTGTTGCAAATCCAGGCTTATTATGGTTGATGCTTCAAACATGAGATATAAAGGTTGGAGTAGTGCTCAAATAGATGGGTCTAGAAGGATTGTTGGCCACTATATAGAGAATTCACTTTACTTACCACCCGGATGGACTAATAATGATAATCAACTTCAAGATGGGTGTGAAAATAAAGTGTGGGATCCCGGATTAGAAAAAGATGATCAACATTGGGAGCCCCAAGCTTGTGAAGAACTCCATCAACACTTGGCTCAATCCATGAGAAATCTTGGGGCACAATGGAGAACCAAGCATTGGTGGGAGTTCCAAGATGAGTACAAGCACAAGCCACCTTGATGAGGAGCTCCCCATAAGTCCAACTTAAGGACAATAAACAAAAGTGCTAGGTGGGAGACACTCCACCATGGTAAAATCCTTTCATTTTCTCTTTTGTACATATTGGTAGAACTAGTTTAATTTCATGTTTAGATTAGTTGGTTGAGTTTAATTAGTATTTTAACATGTTAAATAAGGTTTTAGGGTATTTTGGTAGTAGCTTGGAGGTTTGGAATGCTTGGATTGGTGCAAAAACATAGCAAAAATTTTTGAAAAACAGAACACCATCCATGCGTTCGACCACCCACGCGGACGTGCACTGTACGCATACGCGTGGATGCAAAAATTCGACCCCAGCCAAAAACCCGAGAGTCAGGCCTGCGCTGTGCGAACATTGGGCCTAAGGCACAAGTCTATGCATGCGTGCGCGCACCTGGTGCGTACGCGCACATGATCTTAAATTTGCAATGCACGCGCACGCACACTTTGCGCGCGCGCGTCGATTGCACGATCCACACTCCTGGTACTTTTACCAGAGAGTTGTGCCACTTTTGGGCCAACACTAAGCCTCTCGGCGCGTACGCGTCCTTCGACCAATATACCCATCGACGCATAAACGTGCATGACGCGCACGCGTCGGTAAAAAAAATAATTTTTTTCTCATCTTCCATTTTCTTTTGTTCACTGCATTCGCATACTTCTACTCTTTCCATTTTCATTTTGTTTCTATAGCATGTTTTCAGTTTTTTTCTAAGTGTCATTTCAATAATGGTGTTGGATTCTTACACTCAATTGTTGAGAAATTCTTGCATTATTTTGGTGCTTCTTGACTTGTTTGATATTGTTGGGTGATGAAACTTTTAAATCAATGCTTCATCTTGTATGACTCTTATGTCTTTGTGCATTGATATGACCTCATATTGTCTTTCATGACCCACTTCTTCTTATGTGAACTTGATGTGCCATATGCTCTTCATGCTTCGATTTTACTCTTGCATCAACTATTAGTTAATATGCCATTAGCTTATATTGTTTTCTCACCTACATGCGTAGCTAACATGTAGTGAGAACCTTACTCTTATTTGGCATTAGCCCAGGCCTACGTTATACTTGTTTTGATATCTTTGTTGTAGGCCTAATTGTCGTTCTTCTTTCCTCCCCTTTTAGGTTGGCCACCAAGAAGGGAGAAATG
>NW_026263860.1:11296-12583 GCF_000817695.3 Arachis duranensis
CAAGAGTGGGAAAACTTTGGGACATTGGTTGGGATAAAAGGGTGTTTGTGTTTTGTATTTTTATATTGGGGAATTGGTACATACTCATGTATTGATTAAATGTATAGACCTTATGCATTGATGTTCTTGTGTATAGTTTGAAAGAAAAAGAAAAAATGAAAAGAAAAAGAAATAAAAGTGAAAAAGAAAAAAAAGAAAAGAAAAGAAAAAAAATGTATATAGAAAAAGAAAGAAAAAAAGAAGAGCAATAATGGGGACAAAATGCCCCAAGGTGGAGCTCAATAAGAATCAATGCATAAGTGTTGTGAAATGAAAAGAAAATGCATGAGTATGTGAAAAAGTGAGGAATGGGTAGTTAGATTAGTACTTAATTGTATAGGTCATTATATAGGTTAGGTGGGAAAGTTTCAGTTAATCAAATATTCAAATCCTAAGTCCACTAGCCATATATGATCATACCTTGACCCTAGCCCCATTACAACCTAAAGAAATGACCTCATGATACATGTATGCGTGCATTGAATAATTGTTGATTTTTAGATGAAAAACAAATCTTGGAAAGCATGATTAGGGGAGAATTGAGTGAATCAACCCCAAACACCGAGTGACTAGAGTGCAAACACTTCCGGTGAGGGTTTGATGCTCAATTCCTTGATTCTCGGCTTTCACGAGCGTTCTTCTTGCAAGTCTATTTGAACTTCAATTTTTATATTTGAATTGGTAGGATTCATGAATCGTTATATGATCTTGACCCTACTTGTGCATGTATGTGATAAACCCCATTTTTAGGGTTTATCTTGTATTGAATTTAGAGTATTTTGATAACCTTTTCTTGCATTTAACCTACGAATTGGCATGGTTTTGTAATCTCTCCCGTATTTGTGCTTAAGTGTAAAAACATGCTTTCTAAGCCTTATTTTTATGAATTCTAATTCATCCGTGATTCCATAAGATGCCTTGATGTGTTTGCTAGTAATCTCAGGTTGAAATAGGCTAGGCAGGGATCAAAGGAGCAAGGAAGGAAGCATGCAAGTGGAGAGAAGCACAAAAAGCCAAAGAATTAATCTTGGCCAAGCACGCGCACGCGCACAAGGCGCTCGCGCGCACATTGTGGAATAAGCCAGGGACGCGCACGCGTACCGTGCGCGCACGCGTCGTAGTCTGCACGTGATTTTGTTATTGCAACACGTGCCTGGCGATTTTGGAAGGTTTCAGCAACCAACTTTGGCGCCAATTTGCATATAAGGACCAAGGATTGAAGGGGATTAACACACATTCACATCCATA
>NW_026263860.1:13709-14921 GCF_000817695.3 Arachis duranensis
GATATGACTATGACTATGTTGTAGGCGATGAAAACTTGAATGATGGCTCACATTATGGGATAGATGAATTCTTAGGAAGGGAGCCACATCCATATGAGCAATCATCATGACAACCTTCCCCTTCAAGTTACTATGATGGTAATCCTTCCTATAATGCATATCATTCCTATGGATATGATGATTCTTATCATGGTTATACCACTCAACCACCACCATTCTATGCACCATATTCTCAACCCACATCTTATTTCCACCAATTGCCTACATATGATCCAAATCTATATTCCCCCTATGCATACCCTTGTGACGATTATGAACAAGCAACCCTTGAATCACCACCACTCCAACATCCTTACCTTCCAACCCAAGTCCCCATGAATGATGCACTGGGTATCATTCGTCAAGAGCAAGAAGAGCTCCAAACCGCCTTCACTAGTTTCACCTCTAGCCTCCAAGAATTTACGTCCCATATAATTCCACCCTCTACCAATAACCAAAATAACTTTCCACCTCAAAGCTTTGATGAACCCCCTTTCCAAATATATCATGATTTCCCCTCTCCGCCACAAACCTCCATGGAACCATATCAATGTCCATTAATCCAAGAGCAATATGATCCTACTTATGTTAGTAAAGCAGAACAAGAATTAAGGGATCGTTTCAAGGAAGAAATGGATCGACTTCAAGCAACCATCCGTCAAAAGATAGATTCTTAGGATTCATATCACAAGTGAAATCAGTTCAAAGATGATTGTGAAAAAGCTTGGTGCGCGAAATTGTGAACAATACTTTTTCACAACTCTCATAATCCCCGGTCATGAGCCCCAAAAACTTGGTGGCTCAATACCATGGCATTACACAACTTCGCACAACTAACCAGCAAGTGCACTGGGTCGTCCAAGTAATAAACCTTACGCGAGTAAGGGTCGATCCCACGGAGATTGTTAGTATTGAAGCAAGCTATGGTCATCTTGTAAATCTTAGTCAGGCAAACTTAATTGTATATGGGTGATGAACGAAAATAACACAAAGGTAAAGATAGAGATACTTATGTAATTCATTGGTAGGAACTTCAGATAAGCGCATGAAGATGCCTTCCCTTCCGTCTCTCTGCTTTCCTACTGTCTTCATCCAATCCTTCTTATTCCTTTCCATGGCAAGCTTGTGTAGGGTTTCACCGTTGTCAATGGCTACCTCCCATCCTCTCAGTGA
>NW_026263860.1:17397-18509 GCF_000817695.3 Arachis duranensis
GGGCCGGAGTTCCGTGGCACCAGGATGATGTATCACCACCTCCACCGCTCCCTCAGAAGGAGCCAGTTACTATTCCGTGGGGATTCTGGGTGCACGAGAGACCCGCCTCGCGCCGCCGATCTCGAGCCAGAGCAGCAGTTGAGGGAGTTGGACCCTCTTCATCATCAGCCCCTGCAGGAGCATCTACCGCAGCCGCACCTCAGCCGATTTACTTATTAGTTCAGCGTCTCTTCCGGTACATAGAGCGCAGCCAGCGCCAGATCATGCGTCGCCTGGATCGGATTGACCAGATGTTTGTCGCCCAGGGCCTTGAGCTGCCACCTCTACCAGAGTCTTCCGGTTCCGATGAGGAGACCCATGAGGAGGAGCACGCAGATTTACAGACTGAGGGTATTCATGCGGCTGAGCCAGCACATATGGAGGCACCACCTCAGACACAGGAGTCTCAGCCGGTACCACAGCCACAGCCAGAGCCTATCGGTGTACCTATCCCTGATCCTCAGGATTAGCATCGAGGACGATGCTTGATCTTAAGTGTGGGGAGGTAGCCGGTGGCATCATTAGATACCGGTGAACATTTTGGCCATTTTTTCTAGCTATCTTACTTTGCATACCCTTTGTATATATTTGATGTATTTTGAGTTTACTTTTGGATATCTTTACTGCTTATTTCGGATTTTAGATATTTGGATGCTTTTGGATATTTTTAGATGTTTTGGATGCTAGATTCCATACTTTACTTGGATTTGTCTTTATGCATTTTGCATATCTTCTTTAGTATATTTTTCTTTTTAGTTTGTGGTTGTGATTAAAAATCATGTTTTAAGTGAAACTTAGTCGCCCTTTTTGCATAAGAAATTAGTTTTAAGTGAAAAAAGGAAAGGGTAAACTAGGGAAAATTTTTGAATTTTTCAATCACAACAATGCTTAGTCAAATATTGAGATTTCCCAAGAATTTTAATTATAGGGCATAGGGCACCAACCCAGTTGATTGAAGAAGCTATATCTTTATGCAACTTGCTTGAATTTCGTACTTTGTGAATCATGTATTGAATTGAGAACACAAGCTTGTGAGACTTGAGCCTATTGATGTGGTTACATTTTATAACCAC
>NW_026263861.1:0-1063 GCF_000817695.3 Arachis duranensis
AGAATGATAATGATCGTCACTTTCATCATTACACTCATCATGTTCTTGGGTGCGAATGAATATCTTGGAATAAGAATAAGAAAGATTTGAATAAAACAAAATAGAATTGCATTAATACTTGAGGTACAGCAGAGCTCCACACCCTTAATCTATGGTGTGCAGAAACTCCACCGTTGAAAATACATAAGCAAAGAGTTCAGGCATGGCCGAATGGCCAGCCCTCTCCATGATCAAGTGACCGAATGATTAAAGAGATTAAACTGTCAAAAGATGTCTAATACAATAGATAAATGTTCTATTTATAATAAACTAGCTTCTAGGGTTTACATGAGTAAGTAATTGATGCATAAATTCACTTCCGGGGCCCACATGGTGTATGTTTGGGCTGAGCTTGATCAATCCACGAGCTAAGGCTTCTCTTGGAGTTGAACTCCGAGTTATGACGTGTTTTGGGCGTTCAACTCCGGATCATGACGTTTTTCTGGCGTTTAACTCCAGACAGCAGCATGAACTTGGCGTTCAATGCCAAGTTACGTCGTCAATCTTCGAATAAAGCATGGACTATTATATATTTCTGGAAAGCTCTGGATGTCTACTTTCCAACGCCATTGAGAGCGTGCCAATTGGAGTTCTGTAGCTCCAGAAAATCCATTTCGAGTGCAGGGAGGTCAGATTCCATCAGCATCAGCAGTCCTTTTGTCAGCCTTCTTCAGAGTTTTGCTCAAATCCCTCAATTTCAGCCAGAATTTACCTGAAATCACAGAAAAACACACAAACTCATAGTAAAGTCTAGAAATGTGAATTTAATATAAAAACTAATGAAAACATCCCTAAAAGTAGCTCAAACTTACTAAAAACTACCTAAAAACAATCTACTTTTAGGGATGTTTTCATTAGTTTTTATGTTAAATTTACATTTCTGGACTTTACTATGAGTTTGTGTGTTTTTCTGTGATTTCAGGTAAATTCTGACTAAAATTGAGGGACTTGAGCAAAACTCTGAAGAAGGCTGACAAAAGGACTGCTGATGCTGTTGGAATCTGACCTCCCTGCACTCGAAATG
>NW_026263861.1:1881-2554 GCF_000817695.3 Arachis duranensis
TAAGGAGGTGTTGAGTTGCTCCCAATAGTTGTTGGGAGGAAAGTGCATCCCTTGAGGCATCTCAGGGATTTCTTGATGATGAGCTTCCTCATGCATCTCTTGAGAACCGTGCATGGTCTCTCTTGCTTGCTCCATCCTCTTCTTGGTGATGGGCTTATCCTCTTTAATGGGGACATCTCCTTCTATGATAACTCCAGCTGAGTAACATAGATGGCAAATAAAGTGAGGAAAAGCTAGCCTTGCCATGGTGGAGGACTTGTCGACTATTTTGTAGAGTTCATTGAAGATGACCTCATGAACTTCTACTTCCTCTCCAATCATGATGCTATGAATCATGATGGCCCGATCCACAGTAACTTCAGATCGGTTGCTAGTAGGAACGATGGAGCGTTGAATAAACTCCAACCATCCTCTAGCCACAGGCTTGAGATCCAGTCTTCTTAGTTGAACTGGCTTACCTTTGGAATCTATTCTCCATTGAGCTCCTTCCACACATATGTCCATTAGGACTTGGTGCAACCTTTGATTAAAGTTGACCCTTCTAGTGTAGGGGCGTTCATCTCCTTGCATCATGGGCAAGTGAAACGCCAACCTCACATTTTCCGGACTAAAATCTAAGTATTTCCCCCGAACCATTGTGAGATAGTTCTTTGGATTCGGGTTCATACTTTGA
>NW_026263861.1:8785-18475 GCF_000817695.3 Arachis duranensis
TCTGTTGGGGAATCTAAGAGATACACATTCAAGCTCTTGTTGCATGTAGAACGGAAGTGGTTGTCAATCACGTGCGTTCATAAGTGAGAATGATAATGATCGTCACTTTCATCATTACACTCATCATGTTCTTGGGTGCGAATGAATATCTTGGAATAAGAATAAGAGAGATTTGAATAAAACAAAATAGAATTGCATTAATACTTGAGGTACAGCAGAGCTCCACACCCTTAATCTATGGTGTGCAGAAACTCCACCGTTGAAAATACATAAGCAAAGAGTTTAGGCATGGCCGAATGGCCAGCCCTCTCCATGATCAAGTGACCAAATGATTAAAGAGATTAAACTGTCAAAAGATGTCTAATACAATAGATAAATGTTCTATTTATAATAAACTAGCTTCTAGGGTTTACATGAGTAAGTAATTGATGCATAAATTCACTTCCGGGGCACACTTGGTGTATGTTTGGGCTGAGCTTGATCAATCCACGAGCTAAGGCTTCTCTTGGAGTTGAACTCCGAGTTATGACGTGTTTTGGGCGTTCAACTCCGGATCATGACGTTTTTCTGGCGTTTAACTCCAGACAGCAGCATGAACTTGGCGTTCAACGCCAAGTTACGTCGTCAATCTTCGAATAAAGCATGAACTATTATATATTGCTGGAAAGCTCTGGATGTCTACTTTCCAACGCCGTTGAGAGCACGCCAATTGGAGTTCTGTAGCTCCAGAAAATCTATTTTGAGTGCAGGGAGGTCAGATTCCATCAGCATCAGCAGTCCTTTTGTCAGCCTTCTTCAGAGTTTTGCTCAAATCCCTCAATTTCAGCCAGAATTTACCTGAAATCACAGAAAAACACACAAACTCATAGTAAAGTCCAGAAATGTGAATTTAACATAAAAACTAATGAAAACATCCCTAAAAGTAGCTCAAACTTACTAAAAACTACCTAAAAACAATGCCAAAAAGCGTATAAATTATCCGCTCATCAAGCTCTAAGCTGGCCATCTATTTCAAGTAAACCATATTCAAGTGGAAAAGTAAAGATGAAAGTTAAGGATTTTACCCACTTGAAGTTTGTATTGGGCGGTAATAGCCTTGGGATAGGTGTTTCCAATGGTTCTGCAAGCTCTACTCCCTTGTGGTCTTCAGTGAATTCCTCCACTTCTTTGCAAATTTCTTCCATTTCAACCATGTCTTGATCAAAGTCATTGATATCTTCTTTATCACTTGAGTCATAATTGGGAAGTTGAAAAAAGTCTACCTCTGCCTCATCTTCGTATTCACTTGGGGAAGATTCTTCTATCTCAAAGAATTCACTTGCGGATGCAAGTTCATTACCAGGAGAACTTGACTCTTGATTATCATGATCAAGGAAACATGCGTCTTGGGTTATTCCGTCCAGTTCTTCATAGGATACCTACTTCAGGGGTTGTGCACTATCCTCCTTAGCATCAATTATAACGTCCTTGACGGAATTCTCCACAACTCTGGATTCCCGTGGAGGTTCGGCATCTCCTAAATCTTCAACCAATTCTTCTTCTTCTATAATGACAGCTTCCTCTACTTGTTCTAGTACGAAGTTATGTTCTATACTGTCCATTGGAGTGTCTAGTGTCTCCTTCATGCTATGTTCTTCGTTAGAATCTCCACATGAAGCCATGGGAGTTCCTTGAGTGTCCGAACGTCTGGAAGATAATTGATTTATTGCTTGCTCCAGTTGATGAAGGGTTGCATGAAATTGGTCTACTGATTCTTCAAAGCGAACCTGTGATTCTTGGCTTGATGGGTATGGACATGGTGCATAGGGGAGTGGTGGTTCTTGGGAGTAATTGGATTGGCATTGGGGTGGATAAGGATCATATGGTGGCGAATGGCAAAAAGAAGCTTGTGAGTGTGGTGGTTCAAAGCTATGTTGAGAGGATGATCTCTGAGCATAGGGTAAGGCTTGTTGGTAGCTACAAGGGGGTCCACCATATCTATCAGCTTGGTATGCATTGTAGAATGGTTCTTGCCTATGATATTGATAGGCAAAATTGTGATTTCTGATAATGGCATTCATGTTTGTTCTCTCCCTAGTAATGGCGCCAAAAACTTAGTGCATGATACCATGGTCCAAACATAACTTCACAACTTCGCACAACTAACCAGCAAGTGCACTGGGTCGTTGACGTTCGGATTTTTGCTAGTAAAGAATTTTATAAAAATAGTCGCGTTGTAGATATAGATTCTAAACCAACAGAAATCCCTTCGTGCAAACGTTTTGGTTGTCACAAGTAACAAACTCCTTTAAAATTGATAACCGAGTATTTAAACCTCAGGTCATCTTCTCAAGGAACTGCAGGGAAATATGTTCTTATTATTGGTTATGCAAAGGTATGTTTTGGGGTTTTGGATTAAGGTAAAAGGTTAGTTGAATGACAAGTAAAATAAAATAATAATAACAACTGTAAAATAATCTCTTGGCAAAGTATGAGAACTCGAAGTCCTATCCTAGTTATCCTTATCAATTGTGATGAGAATTGGAGTTTTCTCCTACTTTGTTAACCTCTAACTATGAAGGTAAGTTAAGTAGATGAATTAATTTGAATCCTCAAGTCCCATTCTTTCCTTGGGAAAAGTTAGAGTTATCGGATCTCGAATCAATTCTTGAAGAATTCCAATTTTCAATCAACAATGAGTTTGATAACCCAAGAGTCACCAATTAATCAACCAAAGCCAAGAATGTAGAAAGCTAAATTAAAATCATAAATATCTGGAATATCTCAAATAACATACATTCGAAGCAATGAAATCTAACATGGAAAAGTTCATAAGCCAATTGGGCAACATAAATCAAATACAAATAAAAGCATTAAAATATCTCAAAGTAGAAGAGAAGTCAAAATAAAGAAATATTGAAACTGATGTGAAGATGAGATAAATTCCTAATTTCTAAAAATTCTAATCCTAAATTCTAAGAGAGAGGAGCGAACCTCTCTCTCTAAAAACTACATCTAAAACTCAAAAGTGAATTATGAGTCTAATCTGAAGTCTCCCTTTCATTCCTCCACTTTGCAGCCTTTAATCTGTGTTTTCTGAGCTTGAAACTGGGTCAGAAATAGCCAGGATTCGCTGTTTGCGAAATCTGCCACTCTAATTTTTGCAAATGCGATGCGTCCGCGTGGATGACGCGTTCGCGTCGCCTATCTGTACGGCCATGACGTTAGGATTTTTGCCAGTAAAGAATGTCATAAAAACAGTCGCGTTGTAGATATAGTCTCTAAACCGACAGAAATCCCATAAAATTGGGGTTTTGGAAGTAAGGTGCGAATATATTATATGATAAGTAAAATAAAATAAAATAATAGCTGTAAAATAAACATTTGGCAAGGTATAAGAACTGGAGGTCCTTTCCTAGTTATCCTTATCAATTGTGATGAGAATTGGATTTTTCTCCCACTTTGTCAACCTCTAACTATGAAGGTAAGTTAAGTGGATGAATTCCAATTTTCAATCAACAAAGAGTTTGATAACTCTAGAGTCACCAATTATTCAACCAAAGCCAAAAGGGGAAAAACTAAATCTACTAGAATAACAATATCCTCAGATTGGGAATAATAAAAAGGGACAATCATAAACTAAAATACCTCAAATATGATTAAATAAAAATGTCATCAACAGCCAATTGGGCAACATCAATCAAACATAATAAAAGCTTCAGAGTAATCAAAATATAAAAGAGATTTAAATAGTAAAAATGAATATTAAACCTGGGATCGAGAGTCACTCTAGAAAGCTAAGAGAAGTCCTAAATCCTAATTTCTAAGAACACTACCTAAATCCTAAGAGAGAGAGAGAGAGGAGAGAACCTCTCTCTCCAAAACTACATCTAAAACATGAAAAATAAATTATGAGAGCATGATTATGAATGGATGCATTCTCCCACTTTATAACCTCTGGTCTATGCTTTCTGGACTTGGATTTGGGCCAAAAAGGGGTTTAGAACTCGCTGGGGCGTGTTCTGTAATTTTCTGGTGCGTGGCCTCTGTCACACGTCCGCGTGGGTCATGCGGTCGCGTCATTTGGAGCTTTTCCTTGCCACGCGGTCGCGTCAGTCATGCGACCGCGTCATGTGCGTTTTGCTTAAGGCGCGCGGTTCTATATATGATTCATATGGCTCATAAGGTGGTTGTTATGGTGGTTGAGGGTTAGGGTCATATGGAAGTGAATGGTGAAAAGGGACTTGTGAGTATGGTGGTCCAAAGCTATGTTGAGGAGGGGGTTCATAGGCGTATTGTGGTGGTTGTTGATAGTCAAAAGAGTGCTCACCATAGCCATTGCCTTGATATGCATCACAGAATGGTTGTTGATAGTCCATTGGAGGTGGTTGTTGCCATGAGGGTTGACGTTAGGATTTTTGCTAGTAAAGAATTTTATAAAAATAGTCGCATTGTAGATATAGATTCTAAACCAACAGAATTCCCTTCGTGCAAACGTTTTGGTTGTCACAAGTAACAAACCCCTTTAAAATTGATAACCGAGTATTTAAACCTCGGGTCGTCTTCTCAAGGAACTGCAGGGAAGTATGTTCTTATTATTGGTTATGCAAAGGTATGTTTTGGGGGTTTTGGATTAAGGTAAAAGGTTAGTTGAATGACAAGTAAAATAAAATAATAATAACTGTAAAATAAACTCTTGGCAAAGTATGAGAACTGGAAGTCCTATCCTAGTTACCCTTATCAATTGTGATGAGAATTAGAGTTTTCTCCTACTTTGTTAACCTCTAACTATGAAGGTAAGTTAAGTAGATGAATTAATTCGAATCCTCAAGTCCCAGTCTTTCCTTGGAAAAAGTTAGAGTTATTGGATCTCGAATCAATTCTTGAAAAATTCCAATTTTCAATCAACAATGAGTTTGATAACCCAAGAGTCACCAATTGATCAACCAAAGCCAAGAATGTAGAAAGCTATATTAAAATCATAAATATCTAGAATACCTCAAATAACATACATTCGAAGCAATGAAATCTAACATGGAAAAGTTCATAAGCCAATTGGGTAACGTAAACCAAATACAAATAAAAGCATTAAAATATCTCAAAGTAGAAGAGAAGTCAAAATAAAGAAATATTGAACCTGATGTGAAGATGAAATAAATTCCTAATTTCTAAAAATCCTAATCCTAAATTCTAAGAGAGAGGAGAGAACCTCTCTCTCTAAAAACTACATCTAAAACTAAAAAGTGAATTATGAGTCTAATTTGAAGTGTCCCCTTTATTCCTCCACTTTGCAGCCTTTAATCTGTGTTTTCTGGGCTTGAAACGGGGCCGGAAATAGCCCAGGATTCGCTGTTTGCGAAATCTGTCACGCTGATTTTCGCAGATGCGACGCATCCGCGTGGATGATGAGTTCGCGTCGCCTATCTGTACGGCCACTATGGCAAATTATATATCAAATCGGAGCTCCGAATGTTAGCTTTCCAACGCAAGTAGAACTGCGTCATTTGGACCTCTGTAGCTCAAGTTATGGTCGTTTTAGTGTGAGAGGATCAGGCTGATAGCTTTACAGTTTCTTCAACTTCTTTTATTCCTTCCACTTTTGCATGCTTCCTTTCCATCCTCTAAGCCATTCTTGCCCTGTAATCCCTGAAATCACTTAACACACATATCAAGACATCTAATGGTAATAAGAGAGGATTAAATAAAAGAAAATAAAAGTCAAAGAAGCATGTTTTCAATCATAGAACAAATTCTGGGAAGGAATTGTAAAACATGCAAATAGTATGAATAAGTGGGTAAAGAGTTAATAAAATCCACTCAATTAAGCACAAGATAAACCATAAAATAGTGGTTTATCAGTCGTCCAAGTAATAAACCTTACGTGAGTAAGGGTCGATCCCACAGAGATTGTTGGTATGAAGCAAGCTATGGTTATCTTGTAAATCTCAGTTAGGCGGATAATAAAAAGTTATATTGGTTTTCGCAAATAATAATAAATAAAATATAAAATAAAAATAAAGATACTTATGTAGATCATCGGTGGGAATTTCAGATAGGCGTATGAAGATGCTGTGCTCCTTCTGAATCTCTGCTTTCCTGCTGCCTTCATCCAATCCTTCTTACTCCTTTCCATGGCAAGCTGTATGTAGGGCATCACCGTTGTCAATGGCTACATCCCATCCTCTCAGTGAAAATGGTCCAATGCTCTATCACAGCACGGCTAATTATCTGTCGGTTCTCGATCATGTCGAAATAGAATCCATTGATTCTTTTACGTTTGTCATCACACCCAACAATCGTGAGTTTGAAGCTCGTCATAGTCATTCAATCCCTGAATCCTATTCGGAATACCACAGACAAGGTTTAGACTTTCCGGATACTCATGAATGCCGCCATCAATTCTAGCTTATACCACGAAGATTCTGATTAAGGAATCCAAGAGATATGCGTTCGGTCTAAGGTAGAACGGAAGTGGTTGTCAGTCACGCGTTCATAGGTGAGAATGATAATGAGTGTCACGGATCATTACATTTATCATGTTGAAGTGCAATGAATATCTTAGAACAGGAATAAACTGAATTGAATAGAAAATAGTAGTAATTGCATTAAAACTCGAGGTACAGCAGAGCTCCACACCCTTAATCTATGGTGCGTAGAAACTCCACCGTTGAAAATACATAAGTGATGAAGGTCCAGGCATGGCCGAATGGCCAGCCCCCAAAACGTGATCACAGGATCAAAAATACAATCCAGGATGTCTAATACAATAATAAAATGTCCTATTTATACTAGATTAGCTACTAGTGTTTATAGAAGCAAGTAATTGATGCAGAAATCCACTTCTAGGGCCCACTTAGTGTGTGCTTGGGCTAAACTTGAGCTTTACACGTGCAGAGGCTTATTTTGGAGTTGAACGCCAAGTTGTAACGTGTTTTTGGCGTTCAACTCTGGTTCGTGACGTGTTTCTGGCGTTTGACTCTAGAATGCAGCATCAAAATGGCGTTGAACGCCAGTTTGCGTCATTTAATCTCAAATAAAGTATAGACTATTATATATTGCTGGAAAGATCTGGATGTCTACTTTCCAACGCCATTGAGATCGCGCCATTTGAATTTCTGTAGCTCCAGAAAATCTATTTCGAGTGCAGGGAGGTCAGAATCTAACAGCATCAGCAGTCTTTTGTCAGTCTTCTATCAGAGTTTTGCTCAGGTCCCTCAATTTCAGCCAGAAAATTCCTAAAATCATAGAAAAACACACAAACTCACAGTAAAGTCCAGAAATGTGAATTTAGCATAAAAACTAATGAAAACATCCCTAAAAGTAGCTAGATCTTACTAAAAACTACCTAAAAACAATGCCAAAAAGCGTATAAATTATCCGCTCATTAGATATCCAGGAAGGTGTTATTGCCTAAAGGGTTGATCAGATCCTCTTGGCTCCAACCATCTCTGATTGCCTTGACCGAGATGCATAGTCCTGTTATAGCTTCCATTCCTTTCAACAAAATTAGAACCAAACTCAAAGCGAGAAGGGTGATAATTCATAGTAGCTATCAGAAATAAGAAGGGAAAACAAAACAAATAAACAAGTAAGAGAAAAGTATGTACAATAACCAATAATAAGGCACACGTTTGCAATTCCCTGGCAACGGTGCCATTTTGAAGAACAGATTTCCTCTCGGTAAAGAAATTCACAAATATAATCGTGTTGTAAGTATAGCTTCTAAACCAACAGAAAATCCTTTCTTACAAACATTTTAGTTGTCACAAGTAACAAACCCAATAAAATTTATAAACCGAAGTATTCAAACCTCGGGTCGTCTTCTCAAGGAATTGCAGGGAAGTATGTTTTACTATTGGTTATGGAAAACAGTGTTTTTGGGTTTTGAAAAGGTTTTGAACAAGAGAAATGGATTGCCAATCTCTTGGCAAAGTATGAAAACTAGAAGTCCTGTCCTAGTTATCCTTATCAATGGTGATGAGAATTATATTTCTGCTACCACTAAGTCAACCTCTAACTATGAAGGTCACTTAAGTGGACAAATTAATTTAACACCTAAAGTCCTAGTCAACTCCTCAAGGAAAGACTAAAGTTATAGGAATCTAAATTAATCAGCAAAGATAACAATTATCAATCACAATGAGTTTGACAACTCAAGAGTTACCAATTAATCAATCAAAGCCAAGAAAAGAAAATATAATATAAAACATCAATTGAGAATAATTAATAAAAGAAGTAATCATGAGTCTGAAATACCTCAAATTATATTAAATGAAGATGTCAATTCTAACATGGACAAGTTCATAAATTAGATTAAAAAGATAAATAAAAGGAACATTGAACCTCTAATTGAAGAAGACGAAAATATTCCTAAGTCCTTTAAGAGGAGTCCTAATCCTAATCCTAAGAGAGAGGAGAGAACCTCTCTCTCTAAAAGCTACATCTAAATCCTAAAACTATGTATGAATGTATGTTGTATCATGTATCCGGTCTCTACTCTCGAATGGATGGATTCCTCCATTTATAACTCTTTAATCTGTGTTCTCTGGGCTTGGATATGGACCAAAAAGGGCCCAGAAGTCGCTAGGGCCGACTTCTGCAAATTCTGCAGATCGCGCACGTCACGCGTCTGCGTGGGTCACGTGGTCGCGTCATCTGGAGTTTTGCTCTTCCAAGCGGTTGCGTCAGTCATGCGTCTGCATTAGTTGTGTTTCACGAGTCACGCGTTCGCGTCGTCCATGCGCTCGCGTCGATGCTAATTTATGCAAAGCACACGTTCGTGTCATCCATGCGGACGCGTCGCTGCCAGATTCTCCAAAAATTCCAATTTGTGCTTTCCTTCCATTTTTGTATGTTTCCTTTCCATCCTCTAAGTCATTCCTGCGCTATAAAACCTGAAAGTACTCAACACACAAATCACGGCATCGAATGGTAATAAAGGATAATTAAATTTGATTATTTTAAAGCATAGGAAACATGTTTTCTCATATGTTATATCCTAAAGAAGGAATTGTAAAACCATGCAAATTCATATGAATAAGTAGGTGAAAAGTTGATAAAATCATTCAATTTAAGCACAAGATTTATCATAAAATAATGGTTTATCAATCATACCCTTTTTTCTCCTCTGATGCCTATGCATGATCCATGCGTAGGCGTTGCACCCTATTTCTGCCATGCACACGTATGCGTAACCTGACGTGTACGCGTGAAGTGACGCATACACGTGACTGGTGCGGTATTTTACAACCCACAAACTTACCGGCAAGTGCACCGGTTCATACCAAGTAATACCTTACATGAGTAAGGGTTGATCCCACGAGGATTGATGGATCAAGCAACAATGATTGAGTAATTGGCTTAGTCAGGCAAACAGGAAATAGTATTTGGATGTTCAGTTGTACAGAAACTAAAATAGTAAAATAAATGGCTTGGGAATAAAATATTAAGAGGGCAGTTAAGGTTTCAGAGTTATCTATGTTTCCAGATTGACTTTTCTTACTAACTAAATTAATTATGCAAGATTTAATTCATGGCAAACTATATGTGACTAGACCCTAATTCCTTAGACCTTCCTAGTCTCCTCTAAAATTCATTAATTGCCAATTCCTTGGTCAATTAATTCCAATGAGAGGGTGATGATCAATTTCTAGTTTATATGCCAAAAGAATCCTAATTATCCAAAAATAAGGGGATTATATGTCACGTATC
>NW_026263862.1:0-2783 GCF_000817695.3 Arachis duranensis
AATCCTAGAAAATCCTAAAAAACCCTAAAAACCCTAAAAACCCTAAAACACCCTAAATAACATAGAAAACCCTAGAAGTTCTAGAAATACCGTAAAAACCATAGAAAACTTTAAAAACCCCTTAAAATCCTAGAAAACCCTAAAAAACCCTAAAAACACTAGAAAATCCTAAAAACCCTTAGAAAACCCAAAAAAAAAAACCGAAAACCCAAGAAAATCTTAAAAACCATAAAAATCTAAAAATCCTAGAAAACCCAAAAAAACTCCTAAAAAAATAAAAACCCTCAAAAACCCTAAAAAAGAATAGAAAACCCTAAAAAATCGAAAAATCCCTAGACAATCCGAAAAAACCTTGAACAACCTAAAAAACCCTAAAAAATCATAAAGGACCCCAAAAAATCCTAGAAAACCCAAAAAATCCCTTAAAACCGTAGAGAATCCTAAGAAACCCTAAAAAAATTAAAAAACCCTAGAAAATCGTAAAAAATCCTAGAAAACCCTAAGAACCCTAGAAAATCATAAAAAATCCTAGAAAACCATAAAAACCCCAAAAACTCTAGAAAACCCTAAAAATCATAAGAACCATAAAAAACCCTAGAAAACACTAAAAAACACTGAAAACCCAAAAAAACCCATGAAAACCCTAGGAACCCTAAAAGATACTAAAAATCCTATAAAACCCTAAGAAACCCTAAAATCCTAGAAAACCAAAGAAAACTTTAAAAACTCTAGAAAACCATAGAAACCCTAAAAGGCCCTAGAAAACCTAGAAACCCTAAAAATTCCTAAACTTTAGGGTTTTAGGGTTTTCAAGGGCTTTTTAGAGTCTTTATGATTTTTCTAGAGTTGTTAGGGTTTTCTAGGGTTTTGTGGAGCTATTAGGGTTTTTACCTTTTTCAAGTGTTTTTAGGTATTTTTTAAGTTTTCTATAATTTCTAGGGTTTTTCAGGGTTTTTAGTGTTTATTAGGGTCTTCTTGGATTTTTAGACTTCTCTATGGTTTATTCTAGGATTTTTATTGTTTTCTAGGATTTTTAGGATTTTCTAGGGCTTTTATGGTATTTTAGGGTTTTCTAGGATTTTTGAGGGTTTCTATGATTTTCTAGGGCTTTTTAGGAGTTTTTAGGGCTTTTAGGGGTTTTTTGGGTTTTCTGTGTTTTTTACGTTTTTTAGGGTTTTCTACGATTTTCAGGGTTTATTACGGTTTTCTAGGGTTTTTAGGGTTTTTTAGGCTTTTTAGGAATTTTTAGGGTTTTAGGGTTTTTTAGAGTTTTCTAGGGTTTTTAGGAATTTTTTTAGGATTTTCTAGGGTTTTTAGAAGTTTCTAGGTTTTTTAGGGTTTTATATGGTTTTGTAGGGTTTCTTAGCTTTTCTACGGTTTTCTAGGTTATTTAGGAATTTCCAGGATTTTCTAGGATTCTTTAGAGTTTTCAAGGTTTTCTAGAGTTTTCTAGGGTTTTTTAGGATTTTCTAGGGTTTTTAGAGTTTTCTAGAATTCTCTAGGGTTTTCTGTTAGGGCTTTTAGTGTTTTTTACGGTTTTTTGGTGTTTTTAGGATTTTCTACAGTTTTTAGGGTTTTCTAGGGTTTTTTTTCGGTTTTTAGGGTTTTTTAGGGTATTTTAGGGTTTTCTATGGTTTTTAGGATTTTTAAGGCTTTCTAGAGGTGTTTTAGAATTTTCTTTGGTTTTTAGGGTTTTCTAAGGTTTTTTAAAATTTTTTAGTGTTTTCTAGGGTTTTTAGGATTTTGTAGGGTTTTTTGAATTTTTCTAGGGTTTTTTAGGTTTTTCTGAGGTTTTTAGGATTTTTTTATTTTCTAGGGTTTTTAGGATTTTTCAGAAGTTTCTAGGGTTATCTACGGTTTTTTAGGGTTTTCTAGGATTTTTAGGGTTTTTAGGATTTTTTAGGATTTTTACTGTTTTTAGGGTTTTCTTGGATTTTCTAGATTTTTTCTAGATTTTTATGATTTTCTAGGGTTTTTTTAGGATTATTTGGGTTTTCTAAGGTTTTTAGGACTTTCTAGAGTTTTCTAGGATTATTAAAGTTTTTTAAGATTTTCTAGGATTTTTTTGGATTTTTAGGATTTTCAAGGATTTTTTGGATTTTCTAGGATTTTTAGGATTTTTTAAGGTTTTTTTAGGGGTTTTAGGTGATTTTTTAGGGATTTTTTATGGTTTTTTCGGGATTTTATGGTTTTCTCGGATTTCTAGGATTTTTTAGGTTTTGTAGGGTTTTTATAGGGTTTTTTTTTAAAGATTTTTGAGGATTTTTTAGGGTTTTATTGGGATTTTATTGTTTTTTAGGGTATTTTGGATTTTCTAGGGTTTTTATGGTTTTTAGGTTTTTCTAGGATTTTCTTATGGTTTTTAGGTTTTTTTTAGGGGTTTTTACTGTTTTAGTGTTTTCTATGGTTTTTTAAGGTTTTTTACGGTTTTTTATGATTTTTAGGGTGTTCTATGATTTTTTAGAATACCCTAAAAACCCTAAAATCCTAGAAAACCCTAAAAACACTAGAAAACCTTAAAAACCCAAAAAAACTCTAAAACCCCTTGCAAATCTTAAAAAATCCGAAAAATCCTAGAAAACCTTTAAAACCCCTTAAAATCCTAGAAAACCCTAAAAAACCTTAAAAACACTAGAAAATCCTAAAAACCCTTAGAAAACCCAAAAAAACCCGAAAACCCAAGAAAATCCTAAAAACCATAAAAATCTAAAAATTCTAGAAAACCCAAAAAAACTCCTAAAAAAATAAAAACCCTAAAAAGGAATAGAAAACCCTCAAAAACC
>NW_026263862.1:4491-10787 GCF_000817695.3 Arachis duranensis
AAACTCTAGAAAACCATAGAAACCCTAAAAGGCCCTAGAAACCCTAGAAACCCTAAAAATTCCAAACTTTAGGGTTTTTAGGGTTTTCAAGGGCTTTTTAGAGTCTTTATGATCTTTCTAGAGTTGTTAGGGTTTTCTAGGGTTTTGTAGAGCTATTAGGGTTTTTACCGTTCTCTATGGTTTTTAGGTATTTTTTGGGTTTTCTAGGATTTCTAGGTTTTTCAGAGTTTTTAGGGTTTCTTAGGATCTTCTGGGATTTTTAGACTTCTCTATGGTTTATTCTAGGATTTTTATTGTTTTCTAGGATTTTTTGGATTTTCTAGGGTTTTTATGGTATTTTAGGGTTTTCTAGGATTTTCGAGGGTTTCTATGATTTTCTAGGGCTTTTTAGGAGTTTTTAGGGTTTTTAGGGGTTTTTTGGGTTTTCTATGTTTTTTACGTTTTTTAGGGTTTTTTAGAGTTTTCTACGATTTTCAGGGTTTATTACGGTTTTCTAGGGTTTTTAGGGTTTTTTAGGCTTTTTAGGATTTGTTAGGGTTTTAGGGTTTTTTAGAGTTTTCTAGGATTTTAAAGGTTTTTTAGGATTTTTAGTATTTTTGAGGATTTTTTATGTTTTTTAGGGATTTTTAGATTTTCTCAATTTTCTAGGAGTTTTTAGGGTTTTGTAGGGTTTTTAGATTTTTTTAAGGTTTTTGAGGCCTAGGCTTTTTTTTAGGGTTTTTTGGTTTTCTAGGGTTTTTTTAGGGCTTTTAGTGTTTTTTACGGTTTTTTGGTGTTTTTAGGATTTTCTACAGTTTTTAGGGTTTTCTAGGATTTTTTTTCGGTTTTTAGGGTTTTGTAGGGTATGTTAGGGTTTTCTATGGTTTTTAGGATTTTTTAAGGCTTTCTAGAGGTGTTTTAGAATTTTCTTTGGTTTTTAGGGTTTTCTAGAGTTTTTTAGTATTTTTTAGGGTTTTCTAGGGCTTTTAGGATTTTGTAGGGTTTTTTGGATTTTTCTAGGGTTTTTTAGGTTTTTCTGAGGTTTTTAGGATTTTTTTATTTTCTAGGGTTTTTAGGAATTTTCAGGATTTTCTAGTGTTATCTACGGTTTTTTAGGGTTTTCTAGGATTTTTAGGATTTTTTAGGATTTTTACTGTTTTTTAGGGTTTTCTTGGATTTTCTAGATTTTTTTGGAGTTTTTAGAGTTTTTATGGATTTTTAGGGTTTTTTAGGGTTTTCTAGGGTTTTAAGGGTTTTTTTATAGATTTCTAGTATTTTTAGGGTTTTCTAGAATTTTTTAGAGTTTTCAGGTTTCTAGGATTTTTTAGGGATTTTTTATGGTTTTTTAGGGATTTTATGGTTTTGTCGGATTTCTAGGATTTTTTAGGGTTTTGTAGGGTTTTTATAGGGTTTTTTTAAAGGTTTTTGAGGATTTTTTAGAGTTTTATTGGGATTTTATTGTTTTTTAGGATTTTCTATGGTTTTTAGGGTATTTTGGATTTTCTAGGGTTTTTATGGTTTATAGGTTTTTCTAGGATTTTCTTATAGTTTTTAGGTTTTTTTTTTAGGGTTTTTACTATTTTTAGTGTTTTCTATGGTTTTTTTAAGGTTTTTTACAGTTTTTTATGATTTTTAGGGTTTTCTATGATTTTTTAGAAAACCCTAAAAACCCTAAAATCCTAGAAAACCCTAAAAACACTAGAAAACCTTAAAAACCCTAAAAAACTCTAAAAAACCTTGCAAATCTTAAAAAATCCGAAAAATCCTAGAAAACCTTTAAAACCCTAAAAATCCTAGAAAATCCTAAAAAACCCTAAAAACCCTAAAAAACCCTAAAACACCCTAAATAACATAGAAAACCCTAGAAGTTCCAGAAATACCGTGAAAACCCTAGAAAACTTCAAAAACCCCGAAACCCTAAAAAAAACTAAAAAATCCTAGAAAATCGTAAAAAATTCTAGAAACCCCTAAAAATCATAAGAACCATAAAAAAACCCTAGAAAACCCTAAAAAACACTGAAAACCCAAAAAAACCCATGAAAACCCTAGGAAACCCTAAAAGATACTAAAAATCCTATAAAACCCTAAGAAACCCTAAAATCCTAGAAAACCAAAGAAAACTTTAAAAACTCTAGAAAACCATAGAAACCCTAAAAGGCCCTAGAAAACCTAGAAACCCTAAAAATTCCTATACTTTAGGGTTTTTAGGGTTTTTAAGGGCTTTTTAGAGTCTTTATGATTTTTCTAGAGTTTTTAGGGTCTTCTAGGGTTTTGTAGAGCTATTAGGGTTTTTACCGTTTTCTAGGGTTTTTAGGTATTTTTTAGATTTTCTATGATTTCTATGATTTCTAGGATTTTTCAGAGTTTTTAGGGTTTTTTAGGGACTTCTAGGATTTTTAGACTTCTCTATGGTTTATTCTAGGATTTTAATTATTTTCTAGGATTTTTAGGATTTTCTAGGGTTTTTATGGTATTTTAGGGTTTTTTAGGATTTTCGAGGGTTTCTATGATTTTCTAGGGCTTTTTAGGAGTTTTTAGGGTTTTTGGGTTTTCTATGTTTTTTACGTTTTTTAGGGTTTTTTAGGGTTTTCTACGATTTTTAGGGTTTATTACGGTTTCCTTGGGTTTTTAGGGTTTTTTAGGCTTTTTAAGATTTTTTAGGGTTTTAGGGTTTTTTATAGTTTTCTAGGGTTTTTAGGAATTTTTTTAGGATTTTCTAGGGTTTTTTAGGGTTTTTTAGGATTTTCTAGGCTTTTTTTATTTTTTAGGGTTTTTTGGTTTTCTAGGGTTTTTTAGGGTTTTTTGTGTTTTTTATGGTTTTTTGGTGTTTTTAGGATTTTCTACAGTTTTTAGGGTTTTCTAGGGTTTTTTTTCGGTTTTAGGGTTTTGTAGGGTATTTTAGGGTTTTCTATGGTTTTTAGGATTTTTTAAGGCTTTCTAGAGGTTTTTTAGAATTTTCTATGGTTTTTAGGGTTTTTTAGGGTTTTTAGAATTTTTTAGGGTTTTCTAGGGTTTTTAGGATTTTGTAGGGTTTTTTGGATTTTTCTAGGGTTTTTTAGGTTTTTCTGAGGTTTTTATGGTTTTTTTATTTTCTAGGGTTTTAGAATTTTTCAGGATTTTCTAGGGTTATCTATGGTTTTTATTTAGGGTTTTTTTTATTTTCTAGGGTTTTTAGGATTTTTCAGGATTTTCTAGGGTTATCTACGGTTTTTTAGGGTTTTCTAGAATTTTTAGGGTTTTTAGGAGCTGTTTGAGTTTTTAGGATTTTTTAAGATTTTTACTGTTTTTTAGAGTTTTCTTGGATTTTCTAGATTTTTTGGGGTTTTTAGGGTTTTTATGGATTTTTAGGGTTTTTTAGGGTTTTCTAGGATTTTAAGGGTTTTTTTATAGATTTCTAGTATTTTTAGGATTTTCTAGAATTTTTCATGGTTTTCTAGGGTTTTAAGGGTTTTTATAGATTTCTAGTATTTTTAGGGTTTTCTAGAATTTTTTAGAATTTTCAGGTTTCTAGGATTTTTTATGTTTTTTAGGGATTTTATGATTTTCTCGGATTTCTAGGATTTTTTATGGTTTTGTAGGATTTTTTAGGGTTTTTTTTAAGGTTTTTGAGGATTTTTTTAGGGTTTTATTGGGATTTTATTATTTTTTAGGATTTTCTATGGTTTTTAGGGTATTTTGGATTTTTAGGGTTTTTATGGTTTTTAGGTTTTTCTAGGATTTTCTTATGGTTTTTAGGTTTTTTTTAGGGTTTTTACTGTTTTTAGTGTTTTCTATGGTTTTTTTTACGGTTTTTTACGGTTTTTTTATGATTTTTAGGGTTTTCTATGATTTTTTAGAAAACCCTAAAAACCCTAAAACGGTAAAAAATCCTAGAAAACCCTAAAAACACTAGAAAACCTTAAAAACCCTAAAAAACTCTAAAAACCCTTGCAAATCTTAAAAAATCCGAAAAATCCTAGAAAACCTTTAAAACCCTTAAAATCCTAGAAAATCCTAAAAATCTTAAAATCCCTAAAACACCCTAAATAACATGGAAAACCCTAGAAGTTCCAGAAATACCGTAAAAACCCTGGAAAACTTTAAAAATCCCTTAAAATCCTAGAAAACTCTAAAAAACCCTAAAAACACTAGAAAATCCTAAAAACCCTTAGAAAACCCAAAAAAACCCGAAAACCCAAGAAAACCTAAAAACCATAAAAATCTAAAAATTCTAGAAAACCCAAAAAAACTCCTAAAAAAATAAAAACCCTAAAAAGGAATAGAAAACCCTCAAAAATCCTAAAAAAGAATAAAAAACCCTAAAAAATCGAAAAATCCCTAGACAATCCGAAAAAACCTTGAACACCCTAAAAAACCCTAAAAAATCATAAAGGACCCCAAAAAATCCTAGAAAACCCTAAAGAAAACTAAAAAACCCTAGAAAATCGTAAAAAATCCAAGAAAACCCTAAGAACCCTAGAAATCATAAAAAATCCTAGAAAACCATAAAAACACCAAAAACTCTAGAAAACCCTAAAAATCATAAGAACCATAAAAAAACCATAGAAAACCCTAAAAAACGCTGAAAACCCAAAAAAACCATGAAAACCCTAGGAAACCCTAAAAGATACTAAAAATCCTATAAAACCCTAAGAAACCCTAAAATCCTAGAAAACCAAAGAAAACTTTAAAAACTCTAGAAAACCATAGAAACCCTAAAAGGCCCTAGAAAACCTAGAAACCCTAAAAATTCCTAAACTTTAGGGTTTTTAGGGTTTTTAAGGGCATTTTAGAGTCTTTATGATTTTTCTAGAGTTTTTAGGATTTTTTAGGGTTTTGAAGAGCTATTAGGGTTTTTACCGTTTTCTAGGGTTTTTAGGTATTTTTTGGGTTTTCTAGGATTTCTAGGGTTTTTCAGAGTTTTTAGGGTCTTCTAGGATTTTTAGACTTCTCTATGGTTTATTCTAGGATTTTAATTGTTTTCTAGGATTTTAAGGATTTTCTAGGGTTTTTATGGTATTTTAGGGTTTTTTAGAATTTTCGAGGGTTTCTATGATTTTCTAGGGCTTTTTAGGAGTTTTTAGGGGTTTTAGGGGTTTTTTGGGTTTTCTATGTTTTTTTACGTTTTTTAGGGTTTTTTTAGTGTTTTCTACGATTTTTAGGGTTTATTATGGTTTCCTAGAGTTTTTAGGGTTTTTTAGGCATTTTAGGATTTTTTTAGGGTTTTAGGGTTTTTTAGAGTTTTCTAGGGTTTTTAGGAATTTTTTTGGTTTTCTAGGATTTTTTAGGGTTTTGTGTTTTTTACGGTTTTTTGGTGTTTTTAGGATTTTCTACAGTTTTTAGGATTTTCTAGGGTTTTTTCGGTTTTTAGGGTTTTGTAGGGTATTTTAGGGTTTTCTATGGTTTTTAGGATTTTTTAAGGCTTTCTAGAGGTTTTTTAGAATTTTCTATGGTTTTTAGGATTTTCTAGGGTTTTTAGAATTTTTTAGGGTTTTCTAGGGTTTTTAGGATTTTGTAGGGTTTTTTGGATTTTTCTAGGGTTTTTTAGGTTTTTCTGAGGTTTTTATGGTTTTTTTATTTTCTAGGGTTTTAGAATTTTTCAGGATTTTCTAGGGTTATCTATGGTTTTTTAGGTTTTTTTATTTTCTAGGGTTATCTACGGTTTTTTAGGGTTTTCTAGAATTTTTAGGGTTTTTAGGAGCTTTTTAGTTTTTAGGATTTTTTAGGATTTTCTTGGATTTTTTAGATTTTTAGGGTTTTTAGGGTTTTTATGGATTTTTAGGGTTTTTTAGGGTTTTCTAGGGTTTTAAGGGTTTTTTATAGATTTCTAGTATTTTTAGGGTTTTCTAGAATTTTTTAGAGTTTTCAGGTTTCTAGGATTTTTCAGAGATTTTTTATGGTTTTTTAGGGATTTTATGATTTTCTCGGATTTCTAGGATTTTTTTAGGGTTTTTTTATGGTTTTTGAGGATTTTTTAGGGTTTTATTGGGATTTTATGTTTTTTAGGATTTTCTATAGTTTTTAGGGTATTTTGCATTTTCTAGAGTTTTTATAGTTTTTAGGTTTTTCTGTTTTATTGGGATTTTATTGTTTTTTAGGATTTTCTATGGTTTTTAGGGTATTTTGGATTTTCTAGGGTTTTTATTGTTTTTAGGTTTTTCCAGGATTTTCTTATGGTTTTTAGGTTTTTTTAGGGTTTTTACTATTTTTAGTGTTTTCTATGGTTTTTTTTAAGGTTTTTTACGGTTTTTTTATGATTTTTAGGGTTTTCTATGATTTTTTAGAAAACCCTAAAAACCCTAAAACGGTAAAAAATCCTAGAAAACCCTAAAAATACT
>NW_026263862.1:12031-14558 GCF_000817695.3 Arachis duranensis
TTTTAGGGTTTTTATGGATTTTTAGGGTTTTTTAGGGTTTTCTAGGGTTTTAAGGGTTTTTTATAGATTTCTAGTATTTTTAGGGTTTTCTAGAATTTTTTAGTGTTTTCAGGTTTCTAGGATTTTTTAGAGATTTTTTATGGTTTTTTAGGGATTTTATGATTTTCTCGGATTTCTAGGATTTTTTTAGGGTTTTTTTATGGTTTTTGAGGATTTTTTAGGGTTTTATTGGGATTTTATTGTTTTTTAGGATTTTCTATAGTTTTTAGGGTATTTTGGATTTTCTAGAGTTTTTATGGTTTTTAGGTTTTTCTAGGATTTTCTTATGGTTTTTAGGTTTTTTTTAGGGTTTTTACTGTTTTTAGTGTCTTTTATGGTTTTTTTTAAGGTTTTTTACGGTTTTTTATGATTTTTAGGGTTTTCTATGATTTTTTAGAAAACCCTAAAAACCCTAAAATCCTAGAAAAACCTAAAAACACTAGAAAACCCTTGCAAATCTTAAAAAATCCGAAAAATCCTAGAAACCTTTAAAACCCTAAAAATCCTAGAAAATCCTAAAAAGCCCTAAAACACCCTAAATAACATAGAAAACCCTAGAAGTTCCAGAAATACCGTAAAAACCCTAGAAAACTTTAAAAACCCCTTAAAATCCTAGAAAACCCTAAAAAACCCTAAAAACACTAGAAAATCCTAAAAACCATTAGAAAACCCAAAAAACCCGAAAACACAAGAAAATCCTAAAAAACATAAAAATCTAGAAATCCTAGAAAACCCAAAAAACCTCCTAAAAAATAAAAACCCTAAAAAGGAATAGAAAACCCTCAAAAACCCTAAAAAAGAATAGAAAACCCTAACAAATCGAAAAATCCCTAGACAATCCGAAAAAACCCTGAACACCCTAAAAACCCTAAAAAATCATAAAGGACTCCAAAAAATCCTAGAAAACCCAAAAAATCCTTAAAAATCGTAGAGAATCCTAAGAAACCCTAAAAAAAACTAAAAAACCCTAGAAAATCGTAAAAAATCCTAGAAAACCCTAAAAACCCTAGAAAATCATAAAAAATCCTAGAAAACCATAAAAACCCCCAAAACTCTAGAAAACCCTAAAGAATCATAAGAACCATAAAAAACCCTAGAAAACCCTAAAAAACGCTGAAAACCCAAAAAAACCCATGAAAACCCTAGGAAACCCAAAAAGATACTAAAAATCCTATAAAACCCTAAGAAACCCTAAAATCCTAGAAAACCAAAGAAAACTTTAAAAACTCTAGAAAACCATAGAAACCCTAAAAGGCCCTAGAAAACCTAAAAATTCCTAAACTTTAGGGTTTTTAGGGTTTTCAAGGGCTTTTTAGAGTCTTTATGATTTTTCTAGAGTTGTTAGGGTTTTCTAGGGTTTTGTAGAGCTATTAGTGTTTTTACCGTTTTCTAGGGTTTTTAGGTATTTTTTGGGTTTTCGAGGATTTCTAGGGTTTTTCAGAGTTTTTAGGGTTTTTAGGGTCTTCTAGGATTTTTAGACTTCTCTATGGTTTATTCTAGGATTTTTATTGTTTTCTAGGATTTTTAGGATTTTCTAGAGTTTTTATGGTCTTTTAGGGTTTTCTAGGATTTTCGAGGGTTTCTATGATTTTCTAGGGCTTTTTAGGAGTTTTTAGGGTTTTTAGGGGTTTTTTGGGTTTTTTATGTTTTTTTACGTTTTTTAGGAGTTTTTATGGTTTTTTAGGGGTTTTTTCTATGATATCTAGGGTTTTTCAGAGTTTTTAGGGTTTTTCTATGATATCTAGGGTTTCCTATGATTTTTAGGGTTTTCTATGATTTTTTAGAAAACCCTAAAAACCCTAAAATGGTAAAAAATCCTAGAAAACCCTAAAAACACTAGAAAACCTTAATAACCCTAGAAAACTCTAAAAACCCTTGCAAATCTTAAAAAAACCGAAAAATCCTAGAAAACCTTAAAAACCCTAAAAATCCTAGAAAATCCTAAAAAACCCTAAAAACCCTAAAAAATCCTAAAACACCCTAAATAATATAGAAAATCCTAGAAATCCCTAAAATACCGTAAAAACCCTAGAAAACTTTAAAAAGCCCTAAAAACTCTAAAAACACTAGAAAATCCTAAAAACCCCTAAAAAATAAAAATCCTAAAAAAACCCTAAAAAGGAATAGAAAACCTTCAAAAACCCTAAAAAAGAATAGAAAACCCTAAAAAATCGAAAAATTCCTAGACAATCCGAAAAAACCTTGAACACCCTAAAAATCCCCAAAAAATCATAAAGAACCCCAAAAATCCCTAAAAACCGTAGAGAATCCTAAAAAACTCTAAAAAAACTTAAAAACCCTTGAAAACCGTAAAAATCCTAGAAAATCCTAAAAACCCTAGAAAATCATAAAAAAACCTAGAAAATCATAAAAACCCCAAAAACTCTAGAAAACCCTAAAAAATCATAAGAACCATAAAAAACCCTAGAAAACCCTAAAAAACGCTGAAAACCCAAGAAAAACCCATGAAAACCCTAGGAAACCCTAA
>NW_026263862.1:18084-18462 GCF_000817695.3 Arachis duranensis
TAGGGTTTTCTACGATTTTCAGGGTTTATTACGGGTTTCTAGGGTTTTTAGGGTTTTTTAGGGTTTTTAGGATTTTTTAGGGTTTTTAGGGTTTTTTAGAGTTTTCTAGGGTTTTTAGAAATTTTTTAGGATTTTCTAGGGTTTTTAGAGTCTTTTAGGAATTTCTAGGCTTTTTTTGTTTTTTAGGGTTTTTTGATTTTCTAGGGTTTTTTAGGGCTTTTAGTGTTTTTTACGATTTTTTGGTGTTTTTAGGATTTTCTACAATTTTTAGGGTTTTCTAGGGTTTTTTTATTACGATTTTTAGGGTTTTGTAGGGTATTTTAGGGTTTTCTGTAGTTTTTAGGATTTTTTTAAGGTTTTCTAGAGGTTTTTTAGAAT
>NW_026263863.1:0-626 GCF_000817695.3 Arachis duranensis
TAATTTAAAAATTCAAAAAAATGATAAATTTTGTCTTTTGAAATCGTAAATTTTTTTCAAGAATATTTTCTTATTTTTTTAGTCATCGGATAATGCTATTTTTTCAGAGATATCGAATAAATTAATTTAAATAATTTAAACTTCTTAAATTTTTTTAATTATTGGATATTTTTGAAATTATTTATTTTTCTACTTCTTGGTAAAAAAAATAATCTTTTCTGTTTCAAAATTTGAAAATATAAAGTTTGCATCATTTTCTTTTTGTCTTCCTAATATTGCTGGACTTTATTTTGTTTTTCTATTTTAAAAAAATTAAATTTAAAAATTAAAAAATTGATAAATTATGTCTTTTGAAATCCAAATTTTTTTTCAAAAATATATTTTTTTATTCACCGAATAACACTATTTTTTTTCACAAATATAGAATAAACTAATTTTTAAAATTTAAACTTTTTAAATTTTTTTAATATTGGGTATTGTTGAAATTCTTTATTTTTCTACTTCTTGGTAAAAGAATAATATTTTTAGATTCATAATTTAAAAACAAAAAGTTTAAATATTTTTTTGGTCTACCTAATATTATTGGACTTTATTTTATTTTTCTATTTTAAATAAAAAATTAGATT
>NW_026263863.1:7150-18294 GCF_000817695.3 Arachis duranensis
TGCTATTTTTTTCACAAATATAGAATAAACTAATTTTAAAAATTTAAATAATGACAAGTCATCTTAGCCTAATTTTACTAGTCTTTTTCTTTGTTTTCATTAGGTTTTATGCACTTTCTTGCATTCTAAGTAAGTGATTTGGAATGGAAATGCATAACTTCTTTAAATCAAGCAACTACCATCAAATTGATGTTAATTCATAAGGTTTAAGCTAAATTTAATTGAATTTTAATTGATTTATAAGCCTTGTGAATTTAGTGATACTTTGAGTGGTTGTTTTGGTTGATTGTAGGTATTTGGTGATACTTTGATTGGTTGTTTTGATTTCTTGTAGGTGAAGAAAAGAAGAAAAGGAGAAAGCGTGGCCTAAGAAGTGTGGCTCAAGGAAGAAAAAGTGTGGCCAAGAAAGGAGGAAGTGTGGCGCAACAAACCATGAAGCTCTCTCCAAGAGCACTAAGCTCACTAAGTAAGCTCTATACTTACTCGCAGGGGACCAAGGCACAATGCTCTGCTCACTTTGCGAGCTGAGCACAATATGAAGCCAAGAAACAAGGAAAGGAAAAACAATACTCAGCTCACCAAGTGAGCATTGTCGAAAGCATTGAAGAAATAATTTAAAGAAAATAAGTTGCAAGTGCATGCTCCAAGACTTGAACCCATGACCAAGGGGGATGAGGGAGGCGCTACTCACAAAGAAAAATAAGCCAAAAATGGCCAAATGCATTCCCCAAGGTTCGAACTCAACACCTCAAGGAAGCAAGGAGCAAGGCACCACAAGAAAACCAAGGAAAAGCCCCAGTGCATGCTTCCCATGAGTTTCGAACCAAGGACCTTCCCTTGGAAGAGCCAATGCTCAGCTCACTTAGTGAGCAGAGCGCTACTTCATGGGCATCACGCGAGCACCAAGACACGGCTAGGAAGGAATGGAGCGCGCATGACACGGTCCAAGGGCAGCGCACAAATTGGCACCAAGGCACCAATGCTTAGCTCATAAGTTGAGCTGAGCATTCCCCTGATGCATTGCACGTTACAAGGGAATCAACACAAGGCCTCAATGCTCAGCTCAACTTGTGAGCTGAGCATCCTCCTGGAACCACATTTTTCATGGGCTGAAAAATCAATCAAAAATCCAATTAAATTCAAATCTTCACCAAATCAAAAGCCCATCCAAATTCCAAAATCCAAGAATAGAAAGTGTATAAATAGGAGCTAGTTTGATGTAATTAAAACCTCTAGACTTTACTTTGAATTTTTCCTTTTAGCTTTCATTTTAATTTTTGAGCTTCTACTTTTGAATTTAGATCTTAGAGAATTGGGAAGGAGAATCGATCTCTCTTCTTCCTTGTTCTTGCTGAACACTCTTTACTTTCATTGCCTTGGATCTTGGTTGAAGAATTGAAGAACTTCTGTTTCAATCTCACCTTGAGATCTCTTCTTTAATTTTCTGCATAATTGAATTTCACTTTCTGTTCATTGCTTCTTCTTCTACTCTTTCAGCAATTTACTTTTCTTTATTTCATTTGCAACTGTTCTTGTTGGATCAAGGAAGGATTTGAGATTTAGACTTGTTATCTAGTCTCTTCCACTCCTGAGATCTTTAACCACTTTTAATTTGCTGCAAATTAAGCATTGCTTTTCTGTTCTAAATTCTTCAAGGCATTTTACTCTTCTATTTGAAATCCACTTCAATTCAATTCATCTTCTGCTTTTCTGTCTGTTGCAATTTACCTTTGCTTGTTTAAATTCTGCAATCCCAACTCCCAATTCCTTTTATGATTCAAGCAATTTACATTTCTTGCACTTTAAGCTTCAGTTATTTACATTTCTTGCAATCTAAGTTTCTATGCTCTACATTACTTGCACTTTAAGATTCAGCTTCTTTACTTTCATTTGCTCTTTAATTTACTACAATTTCCCTTCTCCCTTTACATTTCTAGCAATTTAGCTTCTATCAGTTACAAACCACTCAACCAACATTTGATTTGCTTGACTAAATCAACCACTAAACTAAAATTGCTCAATCCTTCAATCCCTGTGGGATCGACCTCACTCATGTGAGTTTTATTACTTGATGCGACCCGGTACACTTGCCGGTAAGTTTTGTGTCGGATAGTTTTCCGCACATCAAGTTTTTGGCGCCATTGCCGGGGATTGAAATAGATTGACAATGATTAAGTGAAGTGTTGGTCTAGATCAAGCACTTTTTCTTTTCTGTTTCTTTAATTTTTGATTAACCCACTAACTGTTTGAAATTTTGTTTAAGCTAACTAAAACTTCACTCTAACAATAGATTGAAGTGTCACTGGTTTTGTGTGTTTCTTGTGTTTTGTTTATATGACAGATACGCGAAGAGTTACACCCACCTTTCATGAACAAGAAGAAGAACCCTTAGGAGAATAAGAAGAGCTGAAAGAGGAAAAAACATTATTGGAGAGGAGGAGTCAGAAGAAGAATTTCAAGACATGGAGGAACATTCAACCAACCCACCAGGAGGAGCAGCCAATAACAACAACAATCCACCACAGAGGAGAGTTTTGGCTTCCTATACTTTTGTAAATCCTAGACATTGTGGAAGCAGCATCTTAACTCCAAATGTCAATGCAAACAATTTTGAACTAAAGCCACAACTTATCACTCTAGTTCAAAATAATTGCTCTTATGGAGGAGGACCACTTGAAGACCCCAACCAACACTTGTCAACCTTCTTGAGGATCTGTGACACGGTCAAAACCAATGGTGTGCCTCCTGACAACTACAAGCTACTGCTCTTTCCATTTTCTCTCAGAGACAAAGCCACTCAATGGTTGGAATCCTTCCCAAGAGACAGCATCAACAATTGGGATGATTTAGTAACCAAGTTCCTTGCCAAATTTTACCCACCTCAAAGGGTCATTAGGTTGAAGACTGAGGTACAAACATTCACACAAATGGAGGTTGAACCCATTTATGAGGCATGGGAAAGATACAAGGATCTAATCAGGAAGTGTCCTCCTGAAATATTCATTGAATAGGATAAGTTGCAAAATTTTTATGAAGGCTTAACATTGAAATCCTAGGAAGCATTGGATCACTCAGCTGGAGGCTCTTTGCAACTCATGAAAACTGCAGAGGAAGCCCAGAATCTCATTGATATGGTGGCCAACAACCATTACTTCTTTGCTCACCAAAGGCAACGTCAACCATCACAAAGGAAAGGAGTGATGGAATTGGAAGGAGTGGATTCAATCCTAGCTCAAAACAAAATAATGCAACAGCAAATTCAACAACAATTTGAGCAAATGGCCAAGAGGATTGACAATATCCAAGTTGCAGCAGTCAACACAAGCCAACCATCAACCACTTGGGGACAAAATGAAGAAATTCAAGAGGAGCAACAGCAAGAACAAGTCCAGTATATGCACAATCAGAATTCTGGATCAAATGAAGTCTATGGTGATACTTACAATCCCTCTTGGAAAAACCATTCCAACCTCAGATGGGGAGACAACCACAATCAAACTCAGCAGCCATGGCAAAGGAACTCAACTCAAAACAATTGGAAAAACACAAACCACAACAACCAGCCGAATACTAACCAAAACACATATAGAAAACCACAAAATACTTACCCCAACTCTAACCATCATCCATCCAACAACCAAGTCTCCAATCAGAATACTTACCATCAATCATCAACACCCCACAACCAACCAATCTCATAAGACTCTCAGAGAATCACTAATCTGGAGATGCTCATGGAGAAGGTGATGAAGAACCAAGAATTGACCACAAAGAACTAGGAAGCCTCCATGAAGAACCTAGAGAGGCAGATTGGGCAAATCTCCAAGCAGATTTCTGTTGAGAGACCATCAAGCTCACTACCAAGTAACACCATTCCTAATCCAAAAGAGGAGTGCAAGGCAATACAGCTAAGGAGTGGAAAAATCCTGGTGAAAAATGAAGAAGCTACTAAGAAGCCAAAGGAAAGTGACGAGAAACAAGCTGAAGAAGAGACAGCCAACGAGGAAGATGTAACAGCAAGCAAGCAGCCTCAAAATCAGCCTCAAGAAAAGGGAGACCAGGCACCAAAATTAAGAAAAGAGAAGGAAGCAATGGGAGAGTCAACGAAGGAACAGAGGTAGGGAGTGAACTTCACACCACCTTTGCCATATCCTCAAAGGTTCAACAAGGAGACTAGGGACCAACACTTTCTAAAATTTCTTGAAGTTTTCAAGAAGTTGGAGATCAATATTCCCTTAGCTGAAGTACTTGAGCAAATGCCCCTGTATGCAAAGTTCTTGAAAGAAATTATCAACAAGAAGAGGAGTTGGCAAGTTAATGAAACTGTACTGCCTACTGAAGAATGCAGAGCACTAATTCAAAAAAGACTTCCCCCTAAACTTGGAGATCCTGGAAGTTACCTTTTACCTTGTACCATTGGAAGTATGACTATCAACAAGGCGATGTGTGACTTAGGAGCTAGCATCAATCTAATGCCTGCCTCTCTAGTGAAAAAGCTGTGCATAAAAGAGGTGAAACCAGTACAAATGTCTCTAGAATTGGTGGACAAGTCAGTGATATGTCCTAGAGGTGCGATTGAGAACCTTCTAGTCAAAGAAGACAGATTCATCTTCCCTGCAGATTTTGTGATCTTAGATTCAGATCAGGATGAAGGTGACTCCATTATACTGGGAAGGCCATTCTTGGCCACTGCTAGAGCCATTATAGACGTAGAACAAGGAGAATTAACCCTCAGAATGCATGATGAAAGTGTCACCCTGAGTGTATTGCCAGAAACACAGTTCAGTAAGGAAAAGAAGGATGGTACGGAAACTGACAAAGAAAATCTGCAATGGAAGGAGGGAATCAACAAGACAAACAACAGCGGCCTTCCCAAGCAAGAGATAAATGATACAACAGGTCACAAAGAGAAAGGGACTGTTGTCGAAGAAGAAGTTCAAGAGGACATTGGAGTATTGGCAACTAAAAAAAGAAATCTCAAAAGGAAGCCTGTTGTCAAAGAAGAAGGGTCAACAAAAAGAAGGAAGAAAAACAAAAACAGAATCAAAAAGGGTTGGAAGAACAAAAAAATTCCAACAGAAGGGCTTTCCAAAGATGACAAAGTGCAATTGGTCTATCAACAACTGGGAGCAAATCAACAGACTGATGACTACTATACTGTGAGCAAAATACTCTCACTAGAGCATGCTGAAATAGAGCACCAAGGAACAAAGAAGAAGCTCACAATCAGAGGGGACAAGTTGAGGCATTACAGTCATCAACCACCTTAAAAGAGGGAGTCAATGTCAAGCTAGTGACAATAAAAGAGCGCTTGTTGGGAGGCAACCCAACCTGAGGTAGTTTTATTTTTATAAGCTTTTCAATAAAAAGGTTGTATGATTTGTATGTATTGCAAGGAGCTAAGTTTGGTGTTTTACACCAAAACAAATTAAGAAGAGAATGAAGCATTCTAAGTTTGGTGTCCCACCAAAATTTGATCTGAAAACACATTCTCACTTTCTGCCTAATGCCAGCCCCAAGCAACCAGATAAATCATTTAACCATTTAGCTTTTCATAGCTACATAACCTTTGGCAAGGCTAAGAGAATCTATAATTGGTTAACTTGTTGCATCAGAGGCAGTGGCAAGGAATTGAGTTTGGTGTTCCCACACCAAATTAAATCCAAGAGACACACTCAATTTATGCATACTAACCACTCATTTAAGGGCTTGAGAAGCAAGCAACTTTTGAGAGTTATGCAGGAAATTAGCCAATAATTGAAGACAATTTGCATTGTGACTCAAAGGGATACAACAAGAGGAAGAATGAAAAGCTACAACCCAAAATGTTGTATCTACACTTGATCCTTGTTGTTGTTTAATGATTTAATTCAGAGAGCCCTTTATGTCTGGCTGAAATGATTATTTAGTTGCTAGTGGAAGTACATGTTGAAAAAGAAAGCTATCTGCACATTTTTTTTTGCTTGAAAGTTATCTGCATAATAATTGTCATCACTCATTAGCTTGAATTCTGTTTTGTTTTCCCTTGCTGTTTGAATAAAAGAGAGATATTTGATTTAGAAAAGTAATTGTTCAATGTTGCAAAAGTTAGAATGAGAGTTAGTGGTGGTATGTGTTTGATTGAATTGTTAGCTCATAGAATAAATGCTACAAAATGACTTGTTACTTGAAGCCGAAGCTAGTTTGCTGCTATTATTTCTCAATTATTAAAAGTCCCTTGAAAATAAACCAAAAGAAAAAGAAAAAGAAAAAGAAAAGCCAAAAGTTGGCAAAGAAACAAACAATAAGGCTAGACACCAATAGCTTGGACCCTAGGACACATGCCTGTGGTGTTTATGTACTAGGATATGCTTGGAAAAGTAAGTTCTAAGGAGTATTTTAAAACTTGGCAACTTAGATCAACTGATTTGGGATTGCCAACTGAAAGTCCACAATAAAGAGCAACCTAGCCACAAAACATTTAGTTATCCAAAGAGATGCTGGGCATCAATGATCCTAGGAAGAAAGAGTGAGCCATGTGTCTATGGTGAAGAAATGTTGAGTGAAGTTAAGCCAAAGGCCACTGCAACATTTGTCACCAAGTCTTTAATAAGTAATAAGCTCTTTATGCAAAAGAAAGAAGAAAAGCTAACAAGGGAAGTGAGAAAAAAAATTTAAGACATTGTAGCAGCAACCTTAGTGGACCCTTGAGGAAACATTGTTTGTTTTGACAACAAGTAATAAATGGGCTACTCTTGATCTGCATAAAACCCCATAGACCAAATTCAACTATCTGCTTAATAAGAACATATATACTTATCTATTTCATTCTATCTTCTCTTATGTTTGATGCTTGCTTGGGGACAAGCAAGTTTTAAGTTTGGTGTTGTGATGACAAGTCATCTTAGCCTAGTTTTACTAGTATTTTTCTTTGTTTTCATTAGGTTTTATGCACTTTCTTGCATTCTAAGTAAGTGATTTGGAATGGAAATGCATGACTTCTTTGAATCAAACAACCACCATATAATTGATGCTAAATCATGAGGTTTAGGCTAAATTTAATTGAGTTTTAATGATTTATAAGCCTTGTAAATTTGGCATGGTTCTGAAAACCGAACCGGACCGGCCGGTTCAACCGGATTAACCGGGAACCGGTCACTTAACCGGTCCGGGTAAGATCAGGAACCGTCTGGCAAAAAACCGGTAAAAAAACCGATCGAACCGGCGGTTAACCGGTGAACCGGAAGAACTGTCCGGTTTTTTAGCGATTTTTGATTTGAAACTTAAACTGCTAAACGGCGTCATTTTGGAGGTTAAAAAAAAAAGAGAAAGGCTAAACGCCTAAACAACGAAGACATAATCTCAGTCTCACCCAGAAGTCAGAACGAAGAGAAATCACCCACGGCAACTACCACAGCATCCCTTCTCCCTTCTCCCTTCTCCCTTCTCCCTCACTCTCATCAGTCTCACTCACCCAAATCCCTAACCCACTACGGCGCTACTTTCCTCTCTCTCTCAGCCAGGCGCCAGCATCCCCCGCCTCCTCGTCTCCTCCTCATCTCTCTCTCAGCCAACAACAGCAGTCTCCGGCGACCCATCATCCGGCAAGCTGACCACCATTCTTACCTTCCCTCTTCTATTCTCGCCTCTCCTCTTCCCTTCGAACGCTTCTGCCCCCCACTCAGCTCTCGTCACTACCACAGAGAGAAGCTGAATCTCTCTGCCCTGCATTGTTCCGCTACTCGCGCCGCTCTTTGCGCCGCTGCAAGCTCAGCCGGCCACCACCAACTCTGGGCGGCACTACTTCTTCTCTTCTTCCCTTTTCTATTTTCCAGTCTGTCTCTGCTACATTCCAGGTCCCCTGCCTCATCCCTGCTTCCTGCTCTATTTCTTTACTTTCTTTTATTAATTCTGTTATTGATTTTAGTTAGATTGCTGATTAATCATAATATAGAATTAAGAAATTGGTATGAATGATGAGAAAGAGACATGTATGAGGAGGGGCCAGGGGGCATTGAACTATGGATTCTAAGAGGAGGAGTTCATGTTCTGTGGAGTTCTTATAGTCATATGCTTTTTCTCAATCGAAATCGAAGGATCCTTCAACAAGGTGTGGATTTCAAGTAGATTGATCTAGAATGGGACTGGTACATATATATTACAATCATTATTGTTGCAACACACTACTAAACATTTATTGATGATAAAAGTTATTAGTGTTTGTATTTTCCTAATTGTGGAATAGGGACAACTTCTTGATTCTTCAAGCACTAGTTGGGTCCATGGCTTGCTATGTGTTTCCATTTCTTCAAGATCTTCCATTATGGAATATGAAAGGTGTTGTTGCTGCTATGATTCTGCACGTGGGAGTCTCAGAGCCACTTTACTATTGGATGCATAGAAAGTTTCATGAACATCACTTTCTTTTCACTCATTAGTCATTACCATTCACTTCATCATTCTTCTCCTGTTCCGGGGCCATTTACTGGTGAGAAATTAACTCATTAATAATGATTAAACAAGTGCAAATAAATAATCTTGGAATAATAATGATGCAGCTGGAAATGCAACACTATTGGAGCATCTTGTTTTGACAGTGGTGATAGGAATCCCTGTTTTAGGGGCATCCATAATGGGATATAGATCAGCAAGCTTGGTGTATGGTTATGTTTTGACTTTTGACTTTCTGAGGTGCTTGGGTCATTACAATCTTGAAGTGGTCCCACATGAGACTTTTGAAAGGTTTCCTCTCCTTAGATACTTGATTTTCACACCAATGTAAGTCATGTTCTTAACACAAGTAACAGTTAAATAATAATTTATCCAAGATACAAAAACCAAAGTACATGTAGATATCTTAATAATTCTAAGAGGAGGAGTTCATATTCTGTGGAGTTCTTAATAATTCTGTTTGTTAGGATAGATAGATATATATGCTGTTAGCTAGTTAGGTTATGGTTAGAGGATTCTAGGCCTGATAATTGCTCCGTTCTTGATTATCCAACATGGCTTAATACTGCTTGTTCTTGATTATCGAACGTGGCACTTTTCAAATTCTTAATATCACTATATTTCTCTTCCTTAATGATCTATGAAGTTGTTTAGTTATAAATTTTGATATTTGAAGTTGTTTGTGAACCTCTAATACTAAGTTATGAATAATTTATTACGTGAAATTTTAAATTTTATTAAGTTAGAAATTATTGAATTTATATATTTA
Source organism: Arachis duranensis (assembly GCF_000817695.3). Classification (NCBI taxonomy): domain Eukaryota; kingdom Viridiplantae; phylum Streptophyta; class Magnoliopsida; order Fabales; family Fabaceae; genus Arachis; species Arachis duranensis. Next base: position 16,350 of record NW_026263863.1, read on the forward strand.
TAATTATTTTTAAATTTTTTAATAATTTTATTTAATATTTAATTAAACCGGTTGAACCCCGGTTGAACCCCAGTCGAACCAATGAACCATTGAACCAGTGACCTCACCGGTTTATTGACCGGTCCGGTTCTCGCAACCTTGGAATTTGGTAATACTTTGATTGGTTGTTTTGATTAATTGTAGGTGAAGAAAAGAAGAAAAGAAGAAAACGTGGCCTAAGAAGTGTGGCTCAAGGAAGAAAAAGTGTGGCTAAGAAAGGAGGAAGTGTGGCGCAACAAACCATGAAGCTCTCTCCAAGAGCACTAAGCTCACTAAGTGAGCGCTATACTTACTCCCAGGGGACCAAGGCACAATGCTCTGCTCACTTTGTGAGCTGAGCACAATATGAAGCCAAGAAACAAGGAAAGGAAAAACAACGCTCAGCTCACCAAGTGAGCATTGTCAAAAGCATTGAAGAAATAATTCAAAGAAAATAAGTTGCAAGTGCATGCTCCAAGACTTGAACCCATGACCAAGGGGGATGAGGGAGGCGCTACTCACAAAGAAAAATAAGCCAAAAATGGCCAAATGCATTCCCTAAGGTTCGAACTCAACACCTCAAGGAAGCAAGGAGCAAGGCACCACAAGAAAACCAAGGAAAAACCCCAGCACATGCTTCCCATGGGTTTCGAACCAAGGACCTTCCCTTGGAAGAGCCAATGCTCAGCTCACTTAGTGAGCAGAGCGCTACTTCATGGGCATCACGTGAGCACCAAGACACGGCCAGGAAGGAATGGAGCGCGCATGACACGGTCCAAGGGCAGCGCACAAATTGGCACCAAGGCACCAATGCTCAGCTCACAAGTTGAGCTGAGCATTCCCCTGATGCATTGCACGCTACAAGGGAATCCACACAAGGCCTTAATGCTCAGCTCAACTTGTGAGCTGAGCATCCCCCTGGAAGCAAATTCTTCATGGGCTGAAAATTGAATTAAAAATCCAACTTAATTCATTTCTTCACCAAATCAAAAGCCCATCCAAATTCCAAAATCCAAGAATAGAAAGTGTATAAATAGGAGCTAGTTTGATGTAATTAAATAGGAGCTATTTAATCTTTTCTGTTTCAAAATTTAAAAATATAAAGTTTTCATCTCTTTCTTTTTGTCTTCCTAATATTGCTAGACTTTATTTTATTTTTCTATTTTAAATAAAAAATTAAAAAAATTGATAAATTATGTCTTTTGAAATCCAAAATTTTTTTCAAAAATATATTTTTTTATTCGCCGAATAACGCTATTTTTTTCACAAATATAGAATAAACTAATTTTAAAAATTTAAACTTTTTAAAATTTTTTATTATTGGGTATTGTTGAAATTCTTTATTTTTCTACTTCTTGGTAAAAGAATAATTTTTTTAGTTTCAAAATTTAACTTTTCTATTTTAAATAAAAAATTAAATTTTTAAATTTAAAAATTAAAAAAAATGGATAAATTATGTCTTTTGAAATCCAAAACTTTTTTTCAAAAATATATTTTTTTATTCACCGAATAACGCTATTTTTTTCACAAATATAGAATAAACTAATTTTAAAAATTTCAACTTTTTAAATATTTTTATTATTGGGTATTGTTGAAATTCTTTATTTTTCTACTTCTTTGTAAAAGAATAATATTTTTAGTTTCAAAATTTAAAAATAAAAAGTTTAAATGTTTTTTTTGACTACCTAATATTATTGGACTTTATTTTATTTTTCTATTTTAAATAAAAAATAAGATTTTTTAATTTAAAAATTCAAAAAAATGATAAATTTTATCTTTTGAAATCGTAAATTTTTTTAAGAATATTTTTTTATTTTTTTATTCATCGGATAATGTTATTTTTTCGCAGATATCGAATAAATTAATTTAAAAAATTTAAACTTCTTAAATTTTTTTATTATTGGATATTTTTGAAATTCTTTATTTT
>NW_026263864.1:0-1163 GCF_000817695.3 Arachis duranensis
CAAAAGAAATGAGAATTAATGATAGAGAGGATCATTAGGGATCAGAGATGCAAGTTTTCATGAATTGATGTTAGTCAAATCGTTCTCAATCATGGGTATAGATCCATGGCAAGTGGGTGATTGAATCCCAATCTCTTGGTGATTCAATCTCTCTCAACATAACCAATTGCCACTCTCATGATCTAATTGTTCATGAGAAGAGATGAAGCTCAAATCTAATCCAGCCACACAATTCCAATAATCTCAACCAAGGAGAGTTACATCTCACATACTAACCGAGGTATATTGATTAAAGGAATCATGAAAGGATGAACTCTAAACTGAATTATGTGGCTCATTCCTCAAATTCACCACATAATTCATATAGATTAACCCCCTCTCTCGATGGTGGTTGAATCTTTGAAGATCAAGAGTTCCCTCTTTAGATCAACCACTAGAATTGAGGAGAAAAAGATGAGTTCACCAATTCATTCCAACAAGCAGAGCTCTTCCCCCTAATGAAAGTGGGGTTTAGTGAGTCATTGCTCCAATTTCAACAACAATTGACATAAATCAAAATTAAACTAAAAGCAAATAAAGATGAAGAAGAATAAAGAAAGGCTTAGAGCTTAAGAAAATGAAGAAGAGAAGTTCCAAGAGGAACCCAGAATTGCTCTCCGGGTCTCCTCCCCGAAAGTCCTAAGAGTTCTCAAGTAAAAGTGCTAAAAGTATGAAAAAGTTCTAAGTGTCAAAAGTGTAAAAAAAAGTCCCTCACAAGTACACCAATCTTTTCTATTTATACTACTCCCAAAACTTCTTCAGAGATCTTCAATTTGGGTTAGCAATGTGGGCTTTCTCATTGTTGAATTCTTGGTTCAATTGGAGAAGTTGCTGGCCTTTGTGAGGAGTAGGGGAAGCAGAGCAAGTTGGCAACCATTCTGGCCCATTGAGGGGCGTTATTGGCAATAACTCCAGGCTTAATGCACGTTGGCAACGTGCATGACATTTCCCTGAAAGTGAAGTTTGAGACTTGGGCGTTGCTAGCCCAAGTTGTTGCTAACAACTTGCTTTTCCTCTTCTTGGCTCTACTTTCATGCTAAATGTAGCCCAGAATTTGAGTGTCAACCTTCTGCTTCAATATGGACTATTATACATCATTGGAAAGCTCTTGATGTCTATTTTCC
>NW_026263864.1:3631-8080 GCF_000817695.3 Arachis duranensis
CGTTGCATGCTTTGCATCGATGCAAGATGAGTGTGCATCGATGCAAACCTTAAAGAATGGCTTAAAATCACTTCAAAATGCTTAGGATTGATCTCAAACTTGTTGGAGTCAATTCCTATGCTTTTGTACCTTTGAAAACAAGTTTTTAAACCATTTGGCTAGCATCGAATTGCAAGATGTGCATCAAAACATTTTGTGAGTGTGTGTTGAGAGATTTAGCAATTGGTTCTTAACAAGAAGTTACCTAAGTCCTAAGACACTATACTTGTCTTCAAATGTTGTGGACTTGAGTTTCTTGTTGTTGTTGTGTTGCTTTCAACTCTTCATTCCTCAACGTTGAATGTTGGTTGATCTTTCAATCATGCTTGTTCATTCAAGTTGTTTGTTGGTTTGTCTTTCATGTCGTTTGTTTGGTTTGTCATTCATCAAAACCTACGAATACAAACTTCGCATACAAGCAACATGATTTACAGCCACAACCACCTGTGATGCACAAATTGTCCTTCAATTCCTTAAGAAGCATATTTTCACTAGATATGGAGTTCCCAAGGGTCTTGTGAGTGACGGTGGTGGCCATTTTTGCAACAAACAGATGGAGAAACTCCTCCATAAATATGGAGTCATTCATAAAGTAGCCACGCCATATTACCCCCAGACCAATGGACAGGCTGAATTAGCAAATAGGAAATTGAAGAAGATCTTGGAGAAGATAGTAGGAAGTACAAGAAAAAGATTGGGCTCAGAAGCTGGAGGATGCACTCTGGGCATACAGGATAGCTTTCAAAACTCCCATTGGGAAATCCCCCTTTCAGCTATTATATGGCAAATCTTGTCACCTCCCTGTAGAGCTTGAACACAAAGCTTTTTGGGCTACTAAACTCCTAAACCTTGACTCTGAAGCAGCAGGGGAGAAAAGGTTGTTGCAACTAAATGAGTTTATATGAATTTAGGCTAGAAGCCTATGAAAATGCCAAGATATATAAGGAAAAAGCCAAGAGGTGGCATGACAGGAAGATCTTGAAGAAAGAATTCAAACCTGGGCAGCAAGTACTCTTGTACAACTCACGACTCAAGATGTTCCCTGGCAAGCTTAAATCTAAGTGGGCTAGTCCATATTTGGTAACCAAGGTTTTTCCTTATGGGAGTATTGAATTGATAGACGAAGCAACGAAGAGTCAATTTATAGCAAATGGTCACAGAGCAAAGCTGTACTTAGGAGGACAATGGGACAAGGAAAAAGAGGTTCAGAGCCTACAGCCTTCTTGAAGCAAAAATGAAGGATGTCAAGCTAGTGACATTAAAAGAGCGCTTGTTGGGAGGCAACCCAACCTGAGAAAGTTTTCTTTTCATAGCTTTTTCAATAAAAATGTTGAATAATTGGTATGCATTGCAAGAAGCTAAGTTTGGTGTTGTACACCAAAACAACTTAAGGGAGAATGAAGGAGTCTAAGTTTGGTGTTCCACCAAAATCTCATTTAAAAGCACATTCTCACTTCTTGCACAATGCTAGCTCCAAGCAATCAGATAAATTATTCAACCATTTAACTGCTTTCTAGTTTTAACTCCATAACCTTTAGCAAGGACACAAGATTTTACAAATAGCTAACCTGTTGCATCAGAGGCAGTGGCAAGAAATTAAGTTTGGTGTTCCCACACCAAATTAAATCCAAAAGCCACACTCAAGTTATGCATACTAACCAGTTACCTAACGGCTTGAGAAGCAAGTAACTCTTGAGAATTGTGCAGGGAACTAACCACCATTTGAAGACATTATGCATCATAACTCAAAAGGAGCACAACAGAAAGAAGTAAGCAAGGCTATGGGACTTGAAGATAGAGTGGAAGAAACAATGAACAAAGTTGGGTTTTGGCGAGGGTCAACAAACACAGACATGGATACAAGAAACACCAGAAATCAAGCAAATGAAAAGAAAGAGAAAAAAACAAGATAATTGAAAGGTGGACCTGCTCCTTGTTCATCACTCTAAAGAAAAAGCATGCATCTTGTTTGTTTAAGAGTCTTTGCATCTTTAGTAGTCATTTCAAGTAGTAATCTTTGCATTATGTTTGTCGTTCTTGCAATAAGTAAGCTAGTCTAAGTGTGTGCTTGTGTGTTTACTTTCACTTAACTAATGCATGCTCTGTCCCCTGTATCTTTTCAATTCAATAAAAGAAATGTTTGAAACATGAAGAAAGATGGTTCATTGCTAGCTAGAAGTCAAATAATAATAAGTGGTGGCATGTATGTATGATTGTGTGGTAGCTCACTTTTAGTGAATAAAAGGACTAAACTGTTCCCCTTTTAAGTAGAAAGTAGCTCACTGTCTATGAATCTCAAAAAAAATAAAAGTCCTTGGTTGAAAAGAAAAAAAAGTAGAATGAGAAAAGCCAAAAATGGCAACAGAGAAAACAAAAAGGGGAAGAAAGAATAAAGCTAGACACCAATAGCTTGAACCTTAGAATATATGCCTGTGGTGTCTTTGTACTAGGATCTGCTTGGATTATTAAGTTCTTTGGAGTGCATCAACACTTGGTAACTTGGGTTAACTAACCCGGAATTATCAACTGAAAATCCATTATCAAAAGTAACTTAGTTACAAGACATTTAGTGACCCAAAGAGGTGCTGGGCATCAATGTTCTAAGAAGGAATGTGAGCCAAGTGTCTATAGTGAATAATGTGTCAAGCATAAATAAAGAAAAGAGCTTGTTACACATGACACTGAACTAAAGCTTATAGAAAAAAATAGTAATCGAGGATAAAGGAATAATGAAAGGTCATAGCAGTGTGTTGCTTGATGCTTGGAGGAGACTTTCTAGGCCTATATGTCAATAAGAAGTGAGTAGTTACATATCTGCATAAAACCCCATGAGCTACCAATAATACTCTGCTAGCATGAGCATTCTCTTCCTTTTTCATTCTTTCTTCTTAATAATTCTGTTCTTGCTTGGGGACAAGCAAGCTGTAAGTTTGGTGTTGTGATGACAAGTCATCTTAGCCTAGTTTTACTAGTATTTTTCTTTGATTTTCATTTGGTTTTATGCACTTTCTTGAGCCACAAGTAAGCCATTTGGGTGGAATTTCATGTTTCTTTAGATTCAATCAACCATGGATTAATTGATGCATTTTCATGAGTTTTTGTGCCATAATTGCTTATATGACAAGAAGAAGAATAACTCTCATGATTATGGCATAGCTTTGATACAATTGTTGATTGATGATAGGTGGAATAAAGCTTGGAAGAAGGTTGCAAAAATGGGCTTGGAAAGAAGGGATTCACGTTTGAGCTCACGTTTGCCTCAAACGTGAACTCAAACATGAGTAGCAGCTGAAAAACACCCTGGAGGTCGCCCACGTTTGCGCCAACATTTGCCTTAAACATTGAGGCAAACGTTGGTTGAAGATGAAGCAGGGGGAGGGCCAACGTTTGCGCCAGCATTTGCCTCAAACGTGAGGTCAAATGCTGGCGCCTGAACACCACTCCAAGAAGGCAACGTTTGCGCCAACGTTTGCCTCAAACGTGAGGTCAAACGTTGGCGCCAAAAAAATAAGAAAGATCATCCCTGGGCACAGCAACGTTTGCGCCAACGTTTACCTCAAACGTGAGGTCAAACGTTGGCTACATTTTAGCATGGAAGAGCATGGAAGAGCACCCTGTTTGATGCCTTGGTTGAGCCATGTTTGTGCCAACGTTTGCCTCAAACGTTAGGCCAAACGTTGGCCAAAAGAGAAGCTTGGAGGGAGCCACGTTTGAGCTCACGTTTGACCTCAAACGCTGGCTCAAACGTGGATGACAGCAGAGTGGCCGAACTGGATAATGCCACACATGAAGACGTTTGAGTCAACGTTTGCCTCAAACGTTGACTCAAACGTGAATGGTTCATGGCCCGGTTCACAAGTGGATTTCTTCCCAACACCAAGAGCAATCAATGGAGGCTACTGGTGCACGAAATTGTGATCAATACTTTTCACAACTCAAATAATCCCCGGTAATGAAACCAAAAACTTGGTGTTCAATACCATGGCATAAACACAACTTCGCACAACTAACCAGCAAGTGTACTGGGTCGTCCAAGTAATAAACCTTACGCGAGTAAGGGTCGATCCCACAGAGATTGTTGGTATGAAGCAAGCTATGGTCACCTTGTAAGTCTCAGTCAGGAAAACTCAAATGGGTATGGTGATAAACGCATAAAACATAAAGGTAAAGATAGAGATACTTATGTAATTCATTGGTAGGAACTTCAGATAAGCGTATGAAGATGCCTTCCCTTCCGTCTCTCTGCTTTCCTACTGTCTTCATCCAATCCTTCTTCCTCCTTTCCATGGAAAGCTTAAGCAAGGGTTTCACCGTTGTCAGTGGCTACCTCCCATCCTCTCAGTGGAAATGTTCAACACACCCTGTCACGGCATGGCTATTCAGCTGTCGGTTCTCGATCATGTCGGAATA
>NW_026263864.1:11270-11881 GCF_000817695.3 Arachis duranensis
AGATGCTCAGAGCAATGTTGGAACCTCCCAACACCAAACTTAGAGTTTGACTGTGGGGGCTCTGTTTGACTCTGTTTTGAGGGAAGCTCTTCATACTTCCTCTCCATGATGACAGAGGGATATCCTTGAGCCTTAAACATCAAGGATTCTTCATTCACTTGAATGATCAACTCTCCTCTATCAACATCAATCACAGCCTTTGCTGTGGCTAGGAAGGGTTTGCCAAGGATGATGGTTTCATCCATGCACTTCCCAGTCTCTAGGACTATGAAATCAGTAGGGATGTAATGGTCTTCAACTATTACCAGAACATCCTCTACAAGTCCATAGGCTTGTTTTCTTGAATTGTCTACCATCTCTAGTGAGATTTTTGCAGCTTGCACCTCAAAGATCCCTAGCTTCTCCATTACAGAGAGAGGCATGAGATTTATGCTTGACCCTAGATCACACAGAGCCTTCTTGAAGGTCATGGTGCCTATGGTACAAGGTATTGAAAACTTCCCAGGATCCTGTCTCTTGTGAGGCAGTTTCTGCCTAGACAAGTCATCCAGTTCTTTGGTGAGCAAAGGAGGTTCATTCTCCCAAGTCTCATTTCCAAATAACTTGTCATT
>NW_026263864.1:14932-18198 GCF_000817695.3 Arachis duranensis
GTGAGTAAGGGTCGATCCCACAGAGATTGTTGGTATGAAGCAAGCTATGGTCATCTTGGATTTTCGCATAATAATAATAAATTAAACAGAAAATAAAGATAGAGTTACTCATGTAATTGAATGGTGGGAATTTCAGATATGTGTATGGAGGTGCTGTGTTCCTTCCGAATCTCTGCTTTCCTACTGCTTTTATCCAATCTTTGTCACTCCTTTCTATGACAAGCTGTATGTAGGGCATCAGTATTGTCAATGGCTACATCCCATCTTCTCAGTGAAAATGGTCCAAATGCTCTATCACAGCATGGCTAATCATCTGTCGGTTCTCGATCATGTTGGAATAGAATCCCTTGATTCTTTTGCATTTATCATCACGCCCAGCAATCGCGAGTTTGAAGCTCGTCACAGTCATTCAATTCCAGAATCCTACTCAGAATACCACAGGCAAGGTTAGACTTTCCGGATTCCCATGAATGCCGCCATCAATTCTAGCTTATACCACGAAGATTCTAATTAAGGAATCCAAGAGATATGCGCCCGGTCTAAGGTAGAACGGAAGTGGTTGTCAGTTGATGACAAGTCATCTTAGCCTAGTTTTACTAGTCTTTTTCTTTGATTTTCATTTGGTTTTATGCACTTTCTTGAGCCACAAGTAAGCCATTTGGGTGGAATTTCATGTTTCTTTAGATTCAATCAACCATGGATTAATTGATGCATTTTCATGAGTTTTTGTGCCATAATTGCTTATATGACAAGAAGAAGAATAACTCTCATGATTATGGCATAGCTTTGATATAATTGTTGATTGATGATAGGTGGAATAAAGCTTGGAAGAAGGTTGCAAGAATGGGCTTGGAAAGAATGGATTCACGTTTGAGCTCACGTTTGCCTCAAACGTGAACTCAAACGTGAGTAGCAGCTGAAAAACACCCTGGAGGTCGGCCACGTTTGCGCCAACGTTTGCCTCAAACGTTGAGGCAAACATTGGTTGAAGATGAAGCAGGGGGAGGGCCAACGTTTGTGCCAGCGTTTGCCTCAAACGTGAGGTCAAACGTTGGCGCCTGAACACCACTCCAAGAAGGCAACATTTGCCTCAAACGTGAGGTCAAACGTTGGCGCCTGAACACCACTCCAAGAAGGCAACATTTGCCTCAAACGTGAGGTCAAACGTTGGCGCCTGAACACCACTCCAAGAAGGCAACATTTGCCTCAAACGTGAGGTCAAACGTTGGCGCCTGAACACCACTCCAAGAAGGCAACATTTGCCTCAAACGTGAGGTCAAACGTTGGCTACATTTTAGCATGGAAGAGCATGGAAGAGCACCCTGTTTGATGCCTTGGTTGAGCCACGTTTGTGCCAACGTTTGGCTCAAACTTTAGGCCAAACGTTGGCCAAAAGAGAAGCTTGGAGGGAGCCACGTTTGAGCTCATGTTTGACCTCAAACGCTGGCTCAAACGTGGATGACAGCAGAGTGGCCGAACTGCATAATGCCACACACGAAGAAGTTTGAGTCAACGTTTGCCTCAAACGTTAACTCAAACGTGAATGGTTCATGGCCCTGTTCACAAGTGGATTTCTTCCCAACACCAAGAGCAATCAACGGAGGCTACTATCAACCCAATTCCATCAAGGCCAAGGCCCAAATTCAAGGCTCCATGATCATTTGAAGAAAGTGTATAAATAGCTTAGGATTTGAAGTTGGAGGGGGCTTTTTCTTTGAGTTTTTGCTGAGTAGTTTTGGAGAACTTTTAGTTTTGAGTTATTTGGAGATTCTGAGTCTTGGGGAAAGAGAATTGAATTCTATTCCTCTTAGTTTTCTTGTTTTCAATTTCATTTACACTTGTCTTGAATCTTGGGTTGAAGAATTGAGGAAATTATATCTCAATCTCACCTTGAGATCTCTCTGTCTCACTTTACTGCAACTTTTGGAAATTGAGTTTGGATTTGCTTCTTCTTCTGTTCGATCTTTAATTTCTCTTCAATTGTTTTCTAAATTTGGATCTAGGAAGGCATTGAGATCTAGACTCGGTTACTAGTCTCTTGAGTCCTGAGATCTGGAATTTTCATCTTAACTTCACTGTTGAATGCTTCACCAAGTTCATTTACATTTCATTTAAGATCCGGGTCATTCCAATTCATAGTCTGTTAGTTGAGATTTACTTTTCCTTGTTTAATTTCTACAATCCCATATCCCTAACCATTTAAGATTCAAGCAATTTAAGATTTCTTGCACTTTAAACTTCTGCAATTTACATTTCTTGTAATTTAAGTTTCTGCAATTTACATTACTTGCACTTTAAGATTCAGCTCTTTTTCCTTTTGCTCTCTTTAATTTTCTGCAATTTACCCACTCCCCTTTACATTTCATGCAATTTAGCTTCTGTCAATTACAAATCGCTCAAATCAACTCTTGTTTGCTTGACTAAATCAACCACTAAGCTAAAATTGCTCAATCCTTCAATCCCTGTGGGATCGACCTTACTCCCGTGAGTTTATTACTTGATGCGACCCGGTATACTTGCCGGTGAGTTTTGTGTCGGATCGTTTTTCGCACATCATTAGTCACACGTTCATAGGTGAGAATGATGATGAGTGTCACGGATCATCACATTCATCATGTTGAAGTGCAACGAATATCTTAGAATAAGAACAAACGGAATTGAATAGAAAATAGTAGTAATTGCATTGAAACTTGAGGTACAGCAGAGCTCCACACCCTTAATCTATGATGTGTAGAAACTCCACCGTTGAAAATACATAAGTGATGAAGGTTTAGACATGGCCGAATGGCCAGCCCCCAAACGTGGCCAGAAGACCGAATAATACAATCCAAGATGAATAATACAAAGGTAAAAAGTTCTATTTATACTAAACTAGCTACTAAGGTTTACAGAAGTAAGTAATTGATCTTGAACTATCCACGAGCTGAGGCTTCTCTTGGAGTTGAACGCCAAGTTGTAACGTGTTTTGGGCGTTCAACTTTGGTTCGTGACGTGTTTCTGGCGTTTGACTCCAGAATGCAACATGGAACTGGCATTGAGCGCCAGTTTACATCGTCTAAACTCGAATAAAGTATAGAATATTCTATATTGATGGAAAGCTCTGGATGTTGGTGCACGAAATCGTGATCAATACTTTTCAAAACTCTCATAATCCCTAGTAATGGCGCCAAAGACTTGGTGCTCTCTACCATGGCATAAACACAACTTCGCACAACTAACCAGCAAGTGTACTGGGTCGTCCAAGTAATAAACCTTACGCGAGTAAG
>NW_026263865.1:0-18180 GCF_000817695.3 Arachis duranensis
TATATATTATGCTAACAAGAATTCAAGGAGTGGAGTTATTATTTGATAAAAGTGGGTATAAATTTAGAGTACTCACTGAGTACATTTTAACTACTTTGATTGTTAAAATATAATTAGGATCAATTAGTATATCTGAATATTTATTCTTATAAAATATTATTTTCGATTCAACGTGTCAAATTTAAATATAAAACTGTGCATCGCACCGTTTAACACTAGTAAAACAACAAATCGCACATCATGAGATAATGTATTGTATTGTATCATATCATACTTTGTTTTCTCCCTAAACATCTAATGTTGTTTAGAGGCAAAAGCCAATATCTAGTAACTAACAAAATATCGAAATCTATAACCTATAGAAAGTTTAAAACTGCTGATAAATAGCACTAGTAGCAACCAAAGATACAGAAATTCTCCTTACAGGACGAGAGGACTTCTTCACATAAGAGGAATTCCACTCCCCACCATCATGAGAATAATAGTCTATTGGATATTCACCACCAAAATCGCTCTTTCGATTTCCATTATCATCTTCTCCACAGCTACACTCACAGGAAGAATCACCACTCTTCTGGCAACTTACACCACCATCTTCACAACCTTCCTGCACCTTTGCCACCAACACATTTTTCTTCTTCTCCCACCAGCCAAGTATCACCCCAAATGTGATCTCTGCCTCAAAGGGATTGAGCACTGGTTTCCCAAAAGTATCACTCCAATCAATCGATAACCGAGGATGAACAATCTGAATCCAAGCATCCACAGAGTCCTCAAACAATGCAATCCTTGCAGGGCTAATCTCAGACATCAAGAAAACAGTGTAAAGGAACCCTTTTTCCTTCATATTCTTTTCCAATCTCTCCAGAATCTTAGGGTTCCCTTGCTTACCCAAAGTCCCCAAAATAACACCCCAATTCTGAGCTTCCTCCCTCGCTTTCAAAATTGCACCTTCCTAGATTCCTTCATTCCCAAGTGATCATACTCTTCCAGAAACAACTTCCCAATGTAAGGGTCATACCTAAAAGCCTTAATCTCAGGATTAGCTATCATGATCGCCTCAAGATGAAACCTTCCATCAGCGATAAATACCAAAATGCTATTCTCAGAATTCTCACTAAACGAATCCATTAATGAAACCTTGGGAGCAGTGCAGCAAAGAACCTCACCTGCCGAAAGAGGCTTGGACTGCGGTACCAAAACCCTAAACACTGTTTTCTCCAATTCCGACTTCACAGCCCTAATTGCAGATGCAAACTAAATAAGTACCACCTAATACGAGGTTCTGGGCACGAGACTCAAGGTTCAATTTAACGGTATCAACCAAATGGGAAACGTCGATTTTGATGTTGACGAAGTCGTAGAGACAGGGGATGGTGGTGGAATCGATGGGGACAAGGCAGCTGTGGCCGTAGTGGATGAGGAGGTCGGCGGAGAGCGCAGCGGCGGAGAAGTTGTCGACACAACAAGTGCCGTAGGTGACATCACCGGCTGTCTTTCCCTTCCACCTCCCTCCGCTTCTCCCCAACCCACACCGAATCCGTTTTCAAGCCCACTTTCGGTGCTGGTGTTTCGTTTTTGGCGCCGCTAAACGGGTTGTACGTGAGTACCCTTAAGTGAGGAAGGTAGATGGTGGCCGAGTGAGTTTCAGAAAGGTTCAGAAAAAAAAGGGTTTACAGAAGATTAGAGAGGGAGAAAGTTGATTGGTCGATGGAGGTGGAGCAAGCTAAGCCAAAGCCAACGCCGAAGCGGTTTGTGAAGAACCAAATCCTCGATTCCATCCTCAACAACGCAGCCCTCAACGCCGCCATCTCCGTTCGCCCTCACAACTACAACTTCAAGGTCTACAAATGCGTTTGGCGCATTCTTTCCCCTGGCGCCAAGCATGTTGCCCTTCAGTTCCCCGAGGGCCTCCTCATGTACTCCCTTCCTCTCTCCGACATCTTCACTGACTTCGTCGCGATGACCATAAACACCCTTAAAACATAAATTCTCTCAATTTATTTTTTTGACTATAGATAAGTTATATTTTTTTCAGTTAAAACATTGCATGTTGTTTTTTCGTTAACAAACATTTGCATGTGTTTTTGGTTCCTTTTCTGATAGTGTGAAGGAATTTCACTTGGCTTCAATCTATTGAAATCCAAAATTTTAAAATAAAAGAAAATTTAGGTACTTCAAAAGTTTTTTTTCAATAAAGAAAAACTCAACACACTAAAGTAGAGTAATATAAAAAAATAATTCACAAAAAATAATGTAAAAATAAGAATGGCTAATCCATTGTCAACTACGACATTGTCATTAACAACTACATGGATTAGCACTAAATCATTGTTTGTATACCAAAAATTCTGGTATATAGAAAATATCTTATCCTCAAATGTTTAATTTTTATGTAGTAATATAATTTATATATCTATTTAATTTTATAATGTCAAATTATTAAAAATAATTAAATTTTAATTCAATCTCTTAAAAAATTATTTAAATGTTTAAATTTATTTAAAGACTGTAGTATTAAAATTAAATTTATATACTTAAATAAGACAATAATTTTATGTCGTAAAACATAAACGAATACACCAACATATTTGTTAATTACTCAATACATTATATATGAGTTGCAAGCACTGCGCTGCTGGCGTATTTATATATATATATATTATGCTAACAAGAATTCAAGGAGTGGAATTATTATTTGATAAAAGTGGGTATAAATTTAGAGTACTCACTGAATATATTTTAACTACTTTGATTGTTAGAATATAATTAAAATCAATTAGTTTATCTGAATATTTATTATTATAAAATATTATTTTCGATTCAACGTGTCAAATTTAAATATAAAACTGTGCATCGCACCGTTTAACACTAGCAAAACAACAAATCGCACATCATGAGATGATGTATTGTATTGTGTCACATCATACTATGTTTTCTCCCTAAACATCCAATGTTGTTTAGAGGCAAAAGCCAATATCTAGTAACTAACAAAATATTAAAATCTATAACCTATAGAAAGTTTAAGACTGCTGAGAAATGGCACTAGTAGCAACCGAAGATACAGAAATTCTCCTTACAAGACCAGAGGACTTCTTCACATAAGAGGAATTCCACTCCCCCACCATCTCGAGAATAATAGTCCATTGGATATTCACGACCAAAATCGCTACTTCTATTTCCATTTTCATCTTCTCCACAGTTACACTCAAAGGAAGAATCACCACTCTTCTGGCAACTTAGACCACCATCTTCACAACCTTCCTGCACCTTTGCCACCAACACATTTTTTTTCTTCTCCCACCAGCCAGGTATCACCCCCACTGCGATCTCTGCATCGAAGGGATTGAGCACTGGTTTCCCAAAAGCATCACCCCAATCAATCGATAACCGAGGACAAGCAATCTAAATCCAAGCATCCACAGAGTCCTCAAACAATGCAATCCTTGCAGGGCAAATCTCAGACATCAAGAAAACAGTGTAAATGAACCCTTTTTCCTTCATATTCTTTTCCAATCTCTCCAGAATCATAGGGTTTTCTTGCCTACCCAAAGTTTCCAAAACAACATCCCAATTCCGAGCTTCCTCTCTCGCTCTCAAAATTGCACCTTTCCTAGATTCCTTCATTCCCACGTGATCATACTCTTCCAGAAACAAATTCCCAATGTAAGGGTCATACCTAAAAGCTTTAATCCTAGGATTCGCTATCATGATCGCCTCAAGATGAAACCTTCCATCAGCTACAAATACCAAAATGCTATTTTCAGGATTCTCACTAAATGAATCCATTAATGAAACCTTGGGAGCAGTGCAGCCAAGAACCTTACCGGCCGAAAGAGGCTTGGGCTGCGGTACCAAAACCCTAAACCCTGATTTCTCCAATTCTGGCTTCGCAGTTCTAATTGCATATGCAAACTAAATAGTACCACCTAATACGAGGTTCTGGGCACGAGATTCAAGGTTCAATTTAACGGTATCAACCAAATGGGAAACGTCGATTTTGGTGTTGACAAAGTCGTAGAGACAGGGGATGGTAGTGGAATCGAAAAGGACAAGGCAGCTGTGGCCGTAGTGGATGAGGAGGTCGGCGGAGAGCGCAGCGGCGGAGAAGTCGTCGACACAACAAGCGCCGTAGGTGACGTCACCAGCTGTCTTTCCCTTCCACCTCCTTCCACTTCTCCCCAACCCACACCGAATCCATTTTCAAGTCCACTTTTGGTGCTGGTGTTTTGTTTTTGGTGCTGCTGAGCAGGTTGTATGTGAGTACCCTTAAGTGAGGAAGGTAGAAGGTGGCCGAGTGATTTTCTGAAAGGCTAAGAAAAAAAGGGTTTACAAAAGATTAGAGAGGGAAGAAGGTTGATTGGTCGATGAAGGTGGAGCAAGCTAAGCCAAGGCCAACGCCGAAGTGGTTTGTGAAGAACCAAATCCTCTATTCCATCCTCAACGACGCGGCTCTCAACGCCGCCATCTCCGTTCTCCCTCACAACTACAACTTCGAGGTCCACAAATGCGTTTGACGCGTTCTTTCCACCGGCACCAAGCGCGTTGCCCTTCAGTTCCCTGATGGCCTCCTCATGTACTCCCTCCCTCTCTCCGACATCTTCACTGCCTTCGCGGCCATGACAATAAACACCCTTAAAACATACATTCACTCAATTCATTTTTTTGACCCTAGATAAGTTTTATTTTTTTCAGTTAAAACCTTGCATGTTGTTTTTCGTTAACAAACATTTGCATGTATTATTGGTTCCTTTTCTAATGGTGTGAAGGGATTTCACTAGGCTTCAATCTATTGAAATCCAAAATTTTAAAATAAAAGAAAATTTAGGTACTTTAAAAGTTTTTTTGAATAAACAAAAACTCAACACACTAAAGTAGAGTAATATAAAAAAATAATACACAAAAAATAATGTAAAAATAAAAATGGCTAATCCATTGTCATCTATGACATTGTCATTAACAACTACATGGATTAGCACTAAATCATTATTTGTATACCAAAAATTCTGGTATATAGAAAATATCTTATCCTCAAATGTTTCATTTTTATGTACCAATATAATTTGTATATCTATTTAATTTTATAATGTTAAATTATTAAAAATAATTAAATTTTAATTCAATCTCTTAAAAAATTATTTAAATGTTTAAATTTATTAAAAGACTGTAGTATTAAATTTAAATTTATATATTTAAATAAGACAATAATTTTATGTCGTAAAACATAAACGAATACATCAACATATTTGTTAATTACTCAATACATTATATATGAGTTACAAACACTGCGCTGCTGGCGTATTTATAGACTAAATTTGAGTATATATTTATATATATTATGCTAACAAGAATTCAAAGAGTGGAGTTATTATTTGATAAAAGTGGGTATAAATTTAGAGTACTCACTGAGTACATTTTAACTATGATTGTTAGAATATAATTAGGATCAATTAGTATATCTGAATATTTATTATTATAAAATATTATTTTCGATTCAACGTGTCAAATTTAAATATAAAACTGTGCATCGCACCATTTAACACTAGTAAAATAACAAATCGCACATCATGAAATGATGTATTGTATTGTATCACATCATACTATGTTTTCTCCCTAAACATCCAATGTTGTTTAGAGGCAAAAGCCAATATCTAGTAACTAACAAAATATGGAAATCTATAACCTATTAAAAGTTTAAGACTGTTGAGAAATGGCACTAGTAGCAACCGAAGATACAGAAATTCTCCTTACAGGACCAGAGGACTTCTTCACATAAGAGGAATTCCACTCCCCCACCATCTCGAGAATAATAGTCCATTGGATATTCACCACCAAAATTGCTATTTCTATTTCCATTTTCATCTTCTCCACAACTACACTCAAAGGAAGAATCACCACTCTTCTGGCAACTTAGACCACCATCTTCACAACCTTCCTGCACCTTTGCCCCTAACACATTTTTCTTCTTCTCCCACCAGCCAGGTATCACCTCCACTGCGATCTCTGCATCGAAGGGATTGAGCACTGGTTTCCCAAAAGCATCACCCCAATCAATCGATAACTGAGGACAAGCAATCTGAATCCAAGCATCCACGGAGTCCTCAAACAATGCAATCCTTGTAGGGCAAATCTCAGACATCAAGAAAACAGTGTAAATGAACCCTTTTTCCTTCATATTCTTTTCCAATCTCTCTAGAATCTTAGGGTTTTCTTGCCTACCCAAAGTTTCCAAAACAACACCCCAATTCCGAGCTTCCTCTCTCGCTCTCAAAATTGCACCATTCCTAGATTCCTTCATTCCCACGTGATCATACTCTTCCAGAAACAAATTCCCAATGTAAGGGTCATACCTAAAAGCCTTAATCCTAGGATTAGCTATCATGATCGCCTCAAGATGAAACCTTCCATCAGCTACAAATACCAAAATGCTATTCTCAGGATTCTCAGTAAACGAATCCATTAATGAAACCTTGGGAGCGGTGCAGCCAAGAACCTTACCGGCCAAAAGAGGCTTGGATTGCGGTACCAGAACCCTAAACCCTGATTTCTCCAATTCCGACTTCGCAACCCTAATTGCAGATGCAAACTAAATAGTACAACCTAATACGAGGTTTTCGACACGAGATTCAAGGTTCAATTTAATGGTATTAACCAAATGGGAAACGTCGATTTTGATGTCGACGAAGTCGTAGAGACAGGGGATGGTGGTGGAATCGATGAGGACAAGGCAGCTGTGGCCGTAGTGGATGAGGAGGTCGGCGGAGAGCACAGCAGCGGAGAAGTCATCAACACAACAAGCGGTAGGTGACGTCACCGGCTGTCTTTCCCTTCCACCTCCCTCCGCTTCTCCCAAACCCGCACTGAATCTGTTTTCAAGTCCACTTTCGGTGCTGGTGTTTTGTTTTTGGTGCCACTGAGCGGGTTGTACGTGAGTACCCTTAAGTGAGGAGGGTAGAAGGTGGCCGAGTGACTTTCAGAAAGGCTAAGAAAAAAAGGGTTTACAGAAGACTAGAGATGGAAGAAGGTTGATTGGTTGATGGAGGTGGAGCAAGCTAAGCCAAAGCCAACGCCGAAGCAGTTTGTGACGAAACAAATCCTTGATTCCATCCTCAACGACGCGGCCCTCAACGCCGCCATCTCCGTTCTCCCTCAAAACTACAACTTCGAGGTCCACAAATGCGTTTGGCACGTTCTTTCCACCGGCGCCAAGCGCGTTGCTCTTCAGTTTCCCGAGGGCCTCCTCATGTACTCTCTCTCTCTCTCTCCGACATCTTCACTGCCTTCGCTGCCATGACCATAAACACCCTTAAAATATACATTCACTCAATTTATTTTTTTGACTCTAGATAAGTTTTATTTTTTCTAGTTAAAATCTTCCATGTTGTTTTTTCGTTAACAAACATTTGCATGTGTTATTGATTCCTTTTCTGATGGTGTGAAGGGATTTCAATAGGATTCAATCTATTGAAATCCAAAATTTTAAAATAAAAGTAAATTTAGGTACTTAAAAAGTTTTTTTTAATAAAGAAAAACTCAACACACATTAAGGTAGAGTAATATAAAAAAATAATACACAAAAAATAATGTAAAAATAAGAATGGCTAATCCATTGTCATCTACGACATTGTCATTAACAACTACATGGATTAGCACTAAATCATTCTTTGTATACCAAAAATTCTGGTATATAGAAAATATCTTATCCTCAAATGTTTCATTTTTATGTACCAATATAATTTATATATCTATTTAATTTTATAATGTAAAATTATTAAAAATAATTAAATTTTAATTCAATCTCTGAAAAAATTATTTAAATTTATAAATTTATTAAAAGACTGTAGTATTAAAATTAAATTTATATACTTAACTAAGACAATAATTTTATGTTGTAAAACATAAACGAATACAACAACATATTTGTTAATTACTCAATACATTATATATGAGTTGCAAGTACTGCGCTGTTGGCATATTTATAGACTAAACCCTAAATCCTCAATACATTATAATTTTATGCTAACTATAATTCAAGGATTGGAGTTATTATTTGATTAAAAGTGGGTTTAAATTTAGAGTTCTCACTGAGTACATTTTAACTATTTTGATTGTTAGAATATAATTAGGATCAATTAGTATATGTGAATATTTATTATTATAAAATATTATTTTCGATTCAACGTGTCAAATTTAAATATAAAACTGTGCATCCCACCGTTTAACACTAGTAAAATAACAAATCGCACATCATGAGATGATGTATTGTATTGTATCACATCATACTATGTTTTCTCCCTAAACATCCAATGTTGTTTAGAGGCAAAAGCCAATATCTAGTAACTAACAAAACATGGAAATCTATAACCTATCGAAAGTTTAAGACTGTTGATAAATGGCACTAGTAGCAACCGAAGATACAGAAATTCTCCTTACAGGACCAGAGGACTTCTTCACATAAGAGGAATTCCCCTCCCCACCATCTCGAGAATAATAGTCCATTGGATATTCACCACCAAAATCGCTCTTTTCATTTCCATTTTCATCTTCTCCACAGCTACACTCACAGGAAGAATCACCACTCTTCTGGCAACTTAGACTCCATCTTCACAACCTTCCTGCACCTTTGCCACCAACATATTTTTCTTCTTCTCCCACCAGCCAGGTATCACCCCAAATGCGATCTCTGCCTCGAAGGGATTGAGCACTGGTTTCCCAAAAGCATCACCCCAATCAATCGATAATTGAGGACAAGCAATTTGAATCCAAGCATCCACGGAGTCCTCAAACAATGCAATCCTTGCAGGGCTAATCTCAGACATCAAGAAAATAGTGTAAAGGAACCCTTTTTCCTTCATATTCTTTTCAAATCTCTCCAGAATCTTAAGGTTCCCTTGCCTACCCAAAGTCCCCAAAATAACACCCCTATTCCGAGCTTCCTCCCTCGCTCTCAAAATTGCACCTTTCCTAGATTCCTTCATTCCTACGTGATCATACTCTTCTAGAAACAACTTCCCAATGTAAGGGTCATACCTAAAAGCCTTAATCCCAGGATTAGCTATCATGATCGCCTCAAGATGAAACCTTCCATCCGCTACAAATACCAAATTCTATTCTCAGAATTCTCAGTAAACGAATCCATTAATGAAACCTTGGGAGCAGTGCAGCCAAGAACCTCACCGGCCAAAAGAGGCTTGGATTGCGGTACCAGAACGCTAAACCCTGATTTCTCCAATTCCGACTTCGCAGCGCTAATTGCAGATGCAAACTAAATAGTACAACCTAATACGAGGTTCTGGGCACGAGATTCAAGGTTTAATTTAATGGTATCAACCAAATGGGAAACGGTGATTTTGATGTCGACGAAGTCGTAGAGACAAAGGATGGTGGTGGAATCGATGAGGACAAGGCAGCTGTGGCCGTAGTGGATGAGGAGGTCGGCGGAGAGCACAGTAGCGGAGAAGTCGTCGACACAACAAACGGTAGGTGACGTCACCGACTGTCTTTCCCTTCCACCTCCCTCCGCTTCTCCCAAACCCACACCGAATCCGTTTTCAAGTCCACTTTCGGTGCTGGTGTTTTGTTTTTGGTGCCGCTGAGCGGGTTGTACGTGAGTACCCTTAAGTGAGGAGGGTAGAAGGTGGCCGAGTGAGTTTCAGAAAGGCTAAGAAAAAAAAAAGGTTTACAGAAGACTAGAGATGGAAGAAGGTTGATTGGTCGATGGAGGTGGAGCAAGCTAAGCCAAAGCCAACGCCGAAACAGTTTGTGAAGAAACAAATCCTCGATTCCATCCTCAACGACGCGGCCCTCAACGCCGCCATCTCCGTTCTCTCTCACAACTACAACTTCGAGGTCCACAATGCGTTTGGCACGTTCTTTCCACCGGCGCCAAGCGCGTTGCCCTTCAGTTTCCCGAGGGCCTCCTCATGTACTCCCTCTCTCTCTCCGACATCTTCACTGCCTTCGCCGCCATGACCGTAAACACCCTTAAAACATACATTCACTCAATTTATTTTTTTGACTCTAGATAAGTTTTATTTTTTCCAGTTAAAACCTTCCATTTTGTTTTTTCGTTAACAAACATTTGCATGTGTTATTGATTCCTTTTCTGATGGTGTGAAGGGATTTCACTAGGCTTCAATCTATTGAAATCCAAAATTTTAAAATAAAAGTAAATTTAGGTATTTCAAAAGTTTTTTTGAATAAAGAAAAACTCAACACACTAAAGAAGAGTAATATAAAAAAATAATACACAAAAAAAATGTAAAAATAAGAATGACTAATCCATTGTTATCTACGATATTGTCATTAACAACTATATGAATTAGCACTAAATCATTCTTTGTATACCAAAAATTCTGGTATATAGAAAATATCTTATCCTCAAATGTTTCATTTTTATGTACCAATATAATTTATATATCTATTTAATTTTATAATGTCAAATTATTAAAAATAATTAAATTTTAATTCAATCTCTTAAAAAATTATTTAAATTTATAAATTTATTAAAAGACTGTAGTATTAAAATTAAATTTATATACTTAAATAAGACAATAATTTTATGTCGTAAAACATAAACAAATAAACCAACATATTTGTTAATTACTCAATACATTATATATGAGTTGCAAGTACTGCGCTGCTGGCGTATTTATAGACTAAACCCTAAACCCTCAATACATTATAATTTTATGCTAACAATAATTCAAGGATTGGAGTTATTATTTGATTAAAAGTGGGTTTAAATTTAGAGTTCTCACTGAGTACATTTTAACTATTTTGATTGTTAGAATATAATTAGGATCAATTAATATACCTGAATATTTATTATTATAAAATATTATTTTCGATTCAACGTGTCAAATTTAAATATAAAACTGTGCATCGCACTGTTTAACACTAGTAAAACAACAAATCGCACATCATGAGATGATGTATTGTATTGTATCACATCATACTATGTTTTCTCCCTAAACATCCAATGTTGTTTAGAAGCAAAAGCCAATATCCAGCAACTAACAAAATATCGAAATCTATAACCTGTAGAAAGTTTAAGACAGCTGAGGAATGGCACTAGTAGCAACCGAAGATACAGAAATTCTCCTTACCGGACGAGAGGACTTCTTCGCATAAGAGGAATTCCACTCCCCACCATCTTGAGAATAATAGTCCATTGGATATTCACCACCAAAATCGCTCTTTCCATTTCCATTTTCATCTTCTCCACAGCTACACTCACAGGAAGAATCACCACTCTTTTGGCAACTTATACCACCATCTTCACAACCTTCTTGCACCTTTGCCACCAACACATTTTTCTTCTTCTCCCACCAGCCAGGTATCACCCCCAATGCGATCTCTGCCTCGAAGGGATTGAGCACTGGTTTTTCAAAAGCATCACCCCATTCAATTGATAACCGAGGACAAGCAATCTGAATCCAAGCAGCCACAGAGTCCTCAAACAATGCAATCCTTGCAGGGATAATCTCAAACATCAAGAAAATAGTGTAAAGGAACCATTTTTCCTTCATATTCTTTTCCAATCACTCCAGAATCTTAGGTTTCCCTTGCCTACCCAAACTCCCCAAAATAACACCCCAATTCCGAGCTTCCTCCCTCACTCTCAAAATCGCACCTTTCCTAGATTCCTTCATTCCCACGTGATCATACTCTTACAGAAATAACTTCCCAATGTAAGGGTCATACCTAAAAGCCTTAATCCCAAGATTAGCTATCATGATTGCCTCAAGATGAAAGATTCCATTAGCTACAAATACCAAAACACTATTCTCAGGATTCTCACTAAACTATTCCATTAATAAAACCTTGGGAGCGGCACAGATAAGAACCTCATCGGCTGAAAGAGGCTTAGACTGCGGTACCAAAACCCTAAATCCTGATTTCTCCAAGTTCAGCTTCGCAGCCCAAATTACAAATGGAAACTGAATATTACCAGCTAATACGAGGTTTTGGGCGCGAGATTCAATGTTCAATTTAACGGTATCAACCAAATGGAAAACATTGATTTTGATATCGACGAAGACGTAGAGACAGGGGATTGTGGTAGAATCGATAGGGACAAGGCAGTTGTGGCCATAGTGGATGACGAGGTCGGCAGAGAGTGCAGCAGCGGAGAAGTCGCCGATACAACAAGCGCCGTAGGTAACGTCACCGACTGTCTTTCCCTTCCACCTCCCTCCGCCTCTCCCCAACCCACACCGAATTCGTTTTCAAGTCCCTCTTTCGGTGCTGGTGTTTTGTTTTTTGCACCGCTGAGCGGGTTTTTCGTGAGTACCCTTAAGTGAGGAAGGTAGAAGGTGGCCGAGTGAGTTTCAGAAAGGCTAAGGGAAGAAGGTTGATTGGTCGATGGAGTTGGAGCAAGCTAAGACAAAGCCAACGCCGAAGCAGTTTGTGAAGAACCAAATCCCCAATTCCATCCTCAACGACGCGACCCTCAACGCTGCCATCTCCGTTCTCCCTCACAACTACAACTTCAAGGTCCACAAATGCGTTCGGCGCGTTCTTTCCACCGACGCCAAGCGCGTTGCCTTTCAGTTCCCCGAGGGACTCCTCATGTACTCCCTCCCTCTTTCCGACATCTTCACTGCCTTCGCCGCCGTTACCATAAACACCCTTAAAACATTCATTCACTCAATTTATTTTTTTGACTCTAGATAAGTTTTATTTTTTTCAGTTAAAACCTTGAATGTTGTTTTTTCGTTAATAAACATTTGCATGTGTTATTGGTTCTTTTTCTGATGGTGTGAAGGAATTTCACTAGGGTTCAATCTATCGAAACCCAAAATTTTAAAATAAAAGAAAATTTAGGTACTTCAAAAGTTTTTTTCGAATAGAGAAAAACTCAACACACTAATGTAGAGTAATATAAAACAATAATACACAAAAAATAATTTAAAAATAAAAATGGCGAATCCATTGTCATCTACGATATTGTCATAAATAACTAAATGGATTAGCACTAAATCATCCTTTGTATACTAAAAATTCTGGTATATAGAAAATATCTTATCCTCAAATGTTTCATTTTTATGTATCAATATAATTTATATACCTATTTAATTTTATAATGTCAAATTATTAAAAATAATTAAATTTTAATTCAATCTCTTAAAAAATTACTTAAATGTATAAATTTATTAAAAGACTGTAGTATTAAAATTAAATTTATATACTTAAATAAGACAATAATTTTATGTCGTAAAACATAAACGAATACACCAACGTATTTGTTAATTACTCAATACATTATATATGAGTTTTAAGCACTGCGCTACTGGCGTATTTATAAACTAAATTTAAGTATATATATTTGGAGTACTCACTGAGTACATTTTAACTACTTTGATTGTTAGAATATAATTAAGATCAATTAGTATATCTGAGTATTAATTATTATAAAATATTATTTTCGATTCAACGTGTCAAATTTAAATATAAAACTGTGCATCACACCTATTAACACTAGTAAAACAATAAATCGCACATCATGAGATGATGTATTGTATTGTATCACATCATAATATGTTTTCTCCCTAAACATCCAATGTTGTTTAGAGGTAAAAGCCAATATCCAGCAACTTAGAAAATATAGAAATCTATAACCTATAGAAAGTTTAAGACTGCTGAGAAAAGGCACTAGTAGCAACCGAAGACACAAAAATTCACCTTACAGGACGAGAGGACTTCTTCACATAAGAGGAATTTCACTCCCCACCATCTTGAGAATACTAGTCCAATGGATATTCACCACCGAAATCGCTCTTTCCATTTCCATTTTCATCTTCTCCACAGCTACACTCACAGGAAGAATCACCACTCTTCTGGCAACTTACACAACCATCTTCACAACCTTCCTGCAGCTTTGCCACCAACACATTTTTCTTCTTCTCCCACCAGCCAGGCATCACCCCCAACGTGATCTCTACCTCGAAGGGATTGAGCACTGGTTTCCTAAAAGTATCACCCCAATCAATCGATAACCGAGGATAAGCAATCTGAATCCAATCATCCACGGAGTCCTCAAACAATGCAATCCTTGTAGGGCTAATCTCAGAAATCAAGAAAATAGTGTAAAGGAACCCTTTTTCTTTCATATTCTTTTCCAATATCTCCAGAATCTTAGGGTTTCCTTGCCTACCCAAAGTCCCTAAAACAACACCTCAATTCCAAGCTTCCTCCCTCACTCTCAAAACCGCTCCTTTCCTAGATTCTTTCATTCTCACGTGATCATACTCTTCCAGAAACTACTTCTCAATGTAAGGGTCATACCTAAAAGCCTTAATCCCAAGATTAGCTATCATGATCGCCTCAAGATGAAACCTTCCATCAGCTACAAATACCAAAACGCTATTCTCAGGATTCTCACTAAACGAATCCATTAATGAAGCCTTGGGAGCAGTGCAGCCAAGAACCTCACAGGCCGAAAGAGGCTTGGACTGCGGTACCAAAACCCTAAACCCTAATTTCTCTAGTTTCAGCTTTGCAGCCCTAATTGCAGAGGCAAACTGAATAGTACCAGCTAATACGAGGTTCTGGGCACGAGATTCGAGGTTCAATTTAACGGTATCAACCAAATGGAAAACGTTAATTTTGATGTCGACGAAGACGTAGAGACAGGGGATGGTGGTGGAATTGATGGAGACAAGACAGCTGTGGCCATAGTGGATGAGGAGGTCAGCGGAGAGCACAGCGGCGGAGAAGTCGTCAACACAACAAGCGCCATAGGTGACGTTATCGGCTGTCTTTCCCTTCCACCTCCCTCCGATTCTCGCCAACCCACACCGAAGTCATTTTCAAGTCCCCCTTCGGTGCAGGTGTTTCAATTTTGGCGCCACTGAGTGGGTTGTACGTGAGTACCCTTAAGCGAGAAAGGTAGAAAGTGGCCGAGTGAGTTTCAGAAAGGCTAAGGAAAAAAAGGGTTTACAGAAGATTAGAGAGGGAAGAAGGTTGATTGGTCGATGGAGGTGGAGCAAGCTAAGCCAAAGCCTACGCCGAAGCGGTTTGTGAAGAACCAAATCCCTGATTCCATCCTCAGCGACGCGGCCCTCAACGCCGCCATCTCCGTTCTCCCTCACAACTACAACTTCGAGGTCCACAAATGCGTTTGGCGCGTTCTTTCCACCGGCACCAAGCGCGTTGCCCTTCAGTTCTCCGAAGGCCTCCTCATGTACTCCTTCCCTCTCTCCGACATCTTCACTGCTTTCGCCGCCATGACCATAAACACCCTTTAAACATACATTAACTCAATTTATTTTTTTGACTCTAGATAAGTTTTATTTTTTTTCAGTTAAAACCTTGCATGTTTTTTCGTTAAAAAACTTTTGCATGTGTTATTGGTTCCATTTCTAATGGTGTGAAGGGATTTCACTAGGCTTCACTCTATTGAAACCCAAAATTTTAAAATAAAAGAAAATTCAGGTACTTCAAAAGTTTTTTTTGAATAAAGAAAAACTCAACACACTAAAGTAGAGTAATATAAAAAAATAATACACAAAAAATAATGTAAAAATAAAAATGGCTAATCCATTGTCATCTACGACATGGTCATTAACAACTACATGGATTAGCACTAAATCATTCTTTGTATACCAAAAATTCTGGTATATAGAAAATATCCTATCCTCAAATGTTTTATTTTTATGTACCAATATAATTTATATATCTATTTAATTTTATAACATACTCAATACATTATGTATGAGTTGCAAGCACTGCGCTTCTGGCGTATTTATAGACTAAATTTGAGTATATATATTATGCTAACAAGAATTCAAGGAGTGGAGTTATTATTTGATAAAAGTGGGTATAAATTTAGAGTACTCACTGAGTGCATTTTAATTACTTTGATTGTTAGAATATAATTAGGATCAATTAGTATATCTGAATATTTATTATTATAAAATATTATTTTCGATTCAACGTATCAATTTTAAATATAAAACTGTGCATCACACCGTTTAACACTAGTAAAACAACAAATCGCACATCATGAGATGATGTATTGTATTGTATCACATCATACTCTGTTTTCTCCCTAAACATCCAATGTTGTTTAGAGGTAAAAGCCAATATCCAGCAACTAAGAAAATATCGAAATCTATAACCTATAGAAAGTTTAAGACTGCTGAAAAATGGCACTAGTAGCAACCGAAGATACAGAAATTCTCCTTACAGGACGAGAAGACTTCTTCACATAAGAGGAATTCCACTCCCCACCATCTTGAGAATAATACTCCATTGGATATTCACCACTAAAATCGCTCTTTCCATTTCCATTTTCATCTTCTCTACAGCTACACTCACAGGAAGAATCACCTCTCTTCTGGCAACTTACACTGCAATCTTGACAAATTTCTTGCAGCTTTGCCACCAACACAGTTTTTTCTTCTCCCACCAGCCAGGTATCACCCCCAACGCGATCTCTACCTTGAAGGGATTGAGCACTGGTTTTCCAAAAACATCACCCCAATCAATCGATAACCGAGGACAAGAAATCTGAATCCAAGCATCCACGGTGTCCTCAAACAATGCAATCCTTGCAGGGTTAATCTCAGACATCAAGAAAACAGTGTAAAGGAACCCTTTTTCCTTCATATTCTTTTCCAATATCTTCAGAATCTTAGGTTTTCCTTGCCTACCCAAAGTCCCCAAAACAACACCCCAATTCCGAGCTTCCTCCCCCGCTCTCAAAATTGCACCTTTCCTAGATTCCTTTATTCCCACGTGATCATACTCTTCCAGAAACTTCTTCTCAATGTAAGGGTCATACCTAAAAGCCTTAATCCCAAGATTAGCTATCATGATCGCCTCAAGATGAAACCTTCCATCAGGTACAAATACATAAATGCTATTCTCAAGATTCTCACTAAATGAATCAATTAATAAAACTTTGGGAGCAGCACAGGCAAGAACCTCACCGGCCGAAAGAGGCTTGGACTGCGGTACCAAAACCCTAAATCCTGATTTCTCCAATTTCAGCTTCGCAACCCTATTTGAAAATGTAAACTGAATATTACCATCTAATACGAGGTTCTGGGCGCGAGATTCGAGGTTCAATTTAACGGTATCAACGAAATGGGAAACGTTGATTTTGTTGTCGACAAAGATGTAGAGACAGGGGATGGTGGTGGAATCGATAAGGACAAGGCAGCTGTGGCCGTAATGGATGAGGAGGTCGGCAGAGAGTGCAGCGGTGGAGAAGTCGCCGACATAACAAGTGTCGTAGGTGACGTCAACGGCTGTCTTTCCCTTCCACCTCCCTCCGCTTCTCCCCAACCCACACCGAATTCATTTTCAAGTCCACCTTCGGTGCTAGTGTTTTGTTTTTCACACCGCTGAGCGGGTTGTACGTGAGTACCCTTTAAGTGTGGAAGGTAGAAGGTGGCCGAGTGAGTTTCAGAAAGGCTAAGGAAAAAAATGGGTTTACAGAAGATTAGAGAAGGAAGAAGGTTGATTGGTCGATGGAGGTGGAGCAAGCTAAGCCAAAGCCAACGCCGAAGCAGTTTGTGAAGAACCGAGTCCCCGATTCCATCCTCAATGACGCGGCCCTCAACGCCGCCATCTCCGTTCTCCCTCACAACTACAACTTCGAGGTCCACAAATGCGTTCGGCGCGTTCTTTATACCGGCGCCAAGCGCGTTGCCTTTTAGTTCCCCGAGGGCCTCCTCATGTACTTCCTCCCTCTCTCCGACATCTTCACTGCCTTCGCCGCAATGCCCATAAACACCCTTAAAACATACATTCCCTCAATTTATTTTTTGGACTCTAGATAAGTTTTATGTTTTTCAGTTAAAACCTTGCATGTTGTTTTTTCGTTAACAAACATTTGCATGTGTTATTGGTTCCTTTTCTGATGGTGTGAAGGAATTTCACTAGGCTTCAATCTATTAAAACTCAAAATTTTAAAATAAAAAAAAATTTAGTTACTTTAAAAGTTTTTTTTGAATAAAGAAAAACTCAACACACTAATGTAGAGTAATATAAAAAAAATAATACACAAAAAATAATGTAAAAATAAAAATGGCTAATCCATTGTCATCTAGGACATTGTCATTAACAACTACATGGATTAGCACTAAATTATTCTTTGTATACCAAAAATTCTGGTATATAGAAAAAATCTTATCCTCAAATGTTTCAATTTTATGTACCAATATAATA